>NC_045558.1:134212657-134381060 GCF_009769535.1 Thamnophis elegans
TGCCATAAATGTGAGATGCCTGTCGAACACAGTGGCGGGATGGAGGAGGTGGGGGCGAGGCGGCGGGTGGTGGCTGTGCAGAGAGACATGCACAGACCTGGAGTGGGAGTTCGAGTACGCAGGGCCGGTGCGGCAGGTGATGGCCATGAGGGCGCCCGGCGGAGAGACGTGCACTGGGCTGGGCTTCATCAGCTTCTCCCTGCTGGAGGACGTGCAGCGGGCCCTGAGCAAGATCTGCATCTTTGGCGGCCGCAGGGTCAGCCTGGCGCTGGCGTGGCCCAAGAAGAAGCAGAGGGCAGTAGGAGAAGGCGGCAGCAAAGAGGCCCCCGGGAAGCGCTGGAGCCCCCCCAAGGCCAGGGTCAGCTGATCATCCGCAACCTCAGCTTCAAGTGCACGGAAGAGGAGCTGAAGAGCGCCTTTGCTGCCTTTGGGACAGTCCTGGAAGCCTCTCTGCCCAGGAAGCCCGACAAAGGCAAAGCTCCGGCGCTCTTCAGCTCCTCTTCTGTGCACTTGAAGCTGAGGTTGAGGACGATCAGCCGGGCCTTCTTGGGGGTGTCTTACCCTCACAGTATTTTTTTTTCCAGAGAGTAAGTTAACTGTGTACCAAGTTTGGTTGAAATTGGTCGAGGCATTCTAGAGTTATGCTGGAACACACACACACACACACACACACACACACACACACACACACACCAGCCATTTGATGTATATGTATATGTATATTTATATGTATATGTATATGTATATGTATATGTATATGTATATATGTATATGTATTGATAGATAGAGATAGAGATAGATAGAGTTAGATAGAGATAGATAGAGATAGAGATAGAGATAGAGATAGATAGAGATAGAGATAGAGATAGAGATAGAGATAGATAGATAGATAGAGATAGAGAGAGAGAGAGAGAGATAGCGAGATAGATAGATAAATGATAGATAGATAGATAGATAGATAGATAGATAGATAGATAGATAGAGATAGATAGATAGATATAATTATTTTTTCAAAATATGAGATACAAAGAAAAATTTAAAAAGTGGTGGAAACTAAGAGGAAGGGAAGGGGAAAAGAAAGAAATATAGTGTAAAGCGAGAAAAGGAAAGAAAAAGGCACAAACTTCCAACTCTCTTTAGCACAGTAGAAGACAACAGCATTACATGCACAACTTTGTGCTTTTGAAGTCTCCAGTTGTAGCAGCAATGAGGGAGGATCTCAGTTCTGCCAATGTTTTGTTTTGGTTTCAATCTCATACCATGTTTTCCCGAAAATACGACAGGGTCTTATTTTTTTTTTACCCCGAAATAAGTGTTTGGCCTTATTTTCAGGGAGGTCTTATTATTTTTGAGGTGCAGGAGGCGGCGAGCGTGGTCACCTCATGGCTGCTGCTGTCCTGCAATATTTTCTGGGAGGGCTTATTTTCAGGGGAGGGCTTATTTTAGCGCATGTGCTCAAAAGCCCGATTGGGCTTATTATCCGGGGAGGTCTTATTTTAGGGAAACAGGGATCTTCATCTTCGTGGTGCCATTCAGAGCACAAAAACAGATGGCTGTTCTGAACCACCCCCCCCCCCTCATCCCATACCAACACACACACCAAGCCAAAGATAAGTCACAGCATTTAATTAACAGACAGATAGGTCCTTGGCAGCAAACCGGCACAGACAAGCTTGGGCAGCAATCCAGCACTGATAAGCCGTGGCAGCAATCCAGCCTGCCAAGCTCACAATAATGTTCTCCAACATTCATTCCTGCGTTGACTTCTGCAAAAGGGGTGTGTGCACAAGCAGTCTTTTTATAGTCTGGAGAGGAGCCTAATGACCACCAGCTGAGTGCAATTACCTCCTGTAATTGTGTAATTGTTCCTTAGGCCTATTAGCTCTCCAGTGCCGGGCATCTAGGAACAACTCCCTTGGCTCCTCCCCACTGCTGACGTCCAGATCACACTCCCTTGTCTCCTCCCCACTGGTCCAAGGCTCAGGCGCCTCCTGGTGGCCAACCAGCCTCTCTGTGCCCTGCTCGGAGTTGGAACCCTGTCCAGGGTCCTCCACATCCTCCAAAGCCGACTCATAGGGCCCCTCGCTGTTGGAGTCTGGTGGCAGCTCCTGCTGGGCCACAACAGATGGCTATCAACTCCCTAGACCGATTCGGTCCTTTTGAAAGTCTTCTGCTTGGTGGTCCTTTTGTTTTGTTTTTTAAAAAATAAAGTAGCAGTTATTTGAAAAAAAAATCCCCTTCCCTCCTTCATTCAGTGGTGGAGAGGAAGTTTTATAGAGAGCAAGGGCACCAGATGAAGCACTGTGGTCTCCTGAAACACAATAATACCAGGCAGCATCTTGAAAAGTGACTCGGTGGATGGAGAAGGTGCTCCTTTTTTGGTCCCTTGATATAAATAAATAGCCCTGAGGACTGGCCGTCTCAACTGTCTTCTCATAACCGAATGCCAAGATACGGGGTCCCTCCTTTGGGAACTGTCGGTACCAAAATATATTTTCATTCAGCCCCAGTGAGGGATGTTGGCAAGAGAGGTTAACTTCTTTCCCAGCAGTTGCTACAATGAAGGGATCTTGTTTATGTTTCTGAGCTGAGCATTGAAGGATCTCTGGTAAGAAACAAAGAGGAATATTTGGAGGAATGAGAGAAAAACCCTTCAACATCAGAACTCTTCTGTTGCTCCCTAATCACATTTCCACCTTACGTATCTGTTCTGACCCCCCCCCCTCGTTCCACACCAAAGCACACTCCGAGCCAGAGATACATTACAGCATTTAATTAACAGACAAACAGGTCCTTGGCAGCAACCCAGCACAAACAAGCTTGGGCAGCAATAAACACAGATAAGGCTTGGCAGCAATCCAGCCTGCCAAGCTCATACAAAGTTCTCTGACATTCGATTCTGTGTTGACTTCTGCAAAGAGGGAGTGTGCACAAGTAGCCTTTTTATAATCTGGAGAGGAGCCTAATGACCATCAGCTGAGTGCAATTACCTCCTGTAATTACGTAATTGTTCCTGACGCCTAGTAGCTCTTCGATGGCGTGCATTCAGGAACAACTCACTACTGGCGTCTGTCTCACTCTCCCTTGTCTCCTCCCTATTGGTCCAAGGCTCAGGTGCCTCCTGGTGGCCAACCAGCCTCTCTGCACCCTGCTCGGAGTCGGAACCCTGTCCAGGGTCCTCCACATCCTCCAGAGCTGACTCAGAGGGCCCCTCACTGTCGGAGTCTGGTGGCAGCTCCAATGGCTCCTGCTGGGCCACAACACATATCTAATATTATAGCTCCAGCCATCTCTTTCTTTTCAGGAGAACAAGAAATACTGGATGTTTCCATGTCACTCTTTCGCTCAATATTTGTCCCTCTGCAATGATTTGAGAAGACAACCAAAACCAAAATAAATGGACTCCGTTTCATGAAAAGAAGGACTGGGGTGCCATTATAATGTTTCATTAGTTTGCATCCATTGCTTCTTGCCCTGCCTTCGGGTGCTTTGGATAATAGGTTGACCTCCTCTTCTTTGTGGCAGCCTCTTAGATATTGGAACACTAGTGCAGAGAAGAGCGACAAAGATGGTTAGGGGACTGGAGGCTGAAACATATGAAGAACGGTCGCAGGAACTGGGCATGTCTAGTTTAATGAAAAGAAGGGCCAGGAGAGACATGATAGCAGTGTTCCAATATCTCAAGGGCTACCACAAAGAAGAGGGAGTCAAGCTATTCTTCAAAGCACCTGAAGGCATAAGAAGCAATGGATGCAAATAATCAAGGAGAGAACCAACCTAGAACTAAGGAGGAATTTCACGACAGAACAATTAATCAGCAGAATGGTTTGCCTTCAAAAAATGTGAGTCCTTTTTTTAGGAAGAGATTGGGCAAGCATTTGTCTGAAAGGTATAGTCTCCTGCTTGAGCAGGGGTTGGGCTAAATGACCTCCAATGGTCCCTTCAACTCTCTTATTCTGTTATACTGACAATGTGGGTACTGTTAGCAGACTTGAAGGACCATGTTAGGGTCAGATCAATCTGGAGAAGATGTATTTATGTGGCTGCTAAGAGTTGACACCCGCTTGATGACACATAACTAATTAATCATTCTATCCACACATACCATGGTTAGGAAGTCTACTTGGAAATGTACCAGTGACAAAGGCATACTTACCGAATGACAAGAACACCATAACGACTGAAGCCAGAGCACCATGCATGGTTCCTTCTGAAGCTCCCTGGTTGACATAAACTGATTGGAAACCCTTCTTTCTTAGTACTTTTTACTGAATGCAACAAAAAGCACAAATTGTTGTTTGTACCTGAATAAGTAGCAGTAGGACTGAAAGAAAAGGAAGAGGAGGAGACGAATGTAAGCTTAGATCTCAAGTCTAAGATGTTTGAAAGGGGAGAATGATCTCATACTTCCTGATGGGTGAAGGTAGACCAATGATGATCAGTCTTTTAATTTTTAACCTCGGTGTGAAGACGTCCCAAGCACTACGACTTCTACTAGCAAGCAGGATATCCTCAAAATTTGTTTTGCACTCACTCATCTGATTCTTCTTCTTCTGTAACTAAAAATAGCAGCTGTTGTCGTTAGTTGCGAAGTCATGTCCAACCCATCGCGACCCCATGGAGAATGTTCCTCCAGGCCTTCCTGTCCTCTACCATACCCCAGAGTCTATTTAAGCTCCCACCTACGGCTTCGGTGACTCCATCCACCCACCTCATTCTCTGCCGTCCCATTCTTCTTTTGCCCTCAATCGTTCCCAACATGAGGCTCTTCTCCAGGGAGTCCTTCCTTCTCATTAGGTGGCCAAAGTATTTGAGTTTCATCTTCAGGATTTGGCCCTCTAAAGAGCAGTCAGGGTTGATCTCCTCTAGGACTGACAGTTTGATCACCTTGCAGTCCAAGGGACTCGCAGGAGTCTTCTCCAGCACCAGAGTTCAAAGGCCTAAATTCTTTGGTGCTCAGCCTTTCTTATGGTCCAACTTTCCCAGCCATCCATTGCAACTGGGAAAACCATAGCCTTGACTGTACACACTTTTGTTGGCATGGTGATGTCTCTGCTTTTTAGTATGCTGTCTAGATTTACCATAGCTTTCCTCCCCAGGAATGTTATTTCTACTGCCCTTTTATTTACTGCTTGATTACAGGGTTAAATGTCTCTTGCTGCAGGACAATTAATCTTCTCATCGGTGGTGCCCATCTGCCAGCTCTTGTCTGACTTCAAGGTCATCTTCCTTATCTCTTAAGCTTGCTTATGTATATTTTCTTCTCTTGGGATCATTTTTATTCTCCTTCGTCTATTTCACCAAACATTTTTGTTATAAAAGCAGGATTTCCCAGGAGTCTTTCACTGAAATAACCCTGTTCAGCTTTGAACCGAGTACCACTCTCTACTGAAACTGAATTAAATCAAATGACACAGTCCAAGGGACTCGCAGGAGTCTTCTCCAGCACCAGAGTTCAAAGGCCTCAATTCTTTGGCGCTCAGCCTTTCTTATGGTCCAACTTTCACAGCCATCCATTGCAACTGGGAAAACCATAGCCTTGACTACACACACTTTTGTTGGCAGGGTGATGTCTCTGCTTTTTAGTATGCTGTCTACATTTGCCATAGATTTTCCTTCCCAGGAGGAAGCATCTTTTACTTTTTTGGCTGTAGTCCCCATTAGCAGTGATCTTGGAGCCCAGGAAAATAAAATCTGTCACTACTTCCATTTCTTCCCCATCTATTTGCCAGGAATTGAGAGAGCCGATGCAGTACACAACTTAACTTAACTTAACTTAACAACTTAACAACTTAACATGACTTAACTCAACTAGCAGTACACAACATAAAATCCAGGGGGGGGGGGAGCAAACTCAAAGGTGCTTTTTCAAAAAGGCAACTGGAGTGTTGTTATTTTTTTTTCCTTGAGGAGGAAGAAGAAGACGTTTCACTTTTCCTCCAAGAAGGTTCATCTTCAGTTGCCTTCTTGAAAAAGTATCTATGGCCTGGATGACCAAGAGACATCAGAGAAGAGCACTGATGATGATGTTCCCAAGCCATCAGGATGTCAAAAAGTCTAGATGGTGGCCATCACCGAATCAAAGCCATCTCCTTTTTGACAGGACACATGGAAGAGATCAAAACGCATCTAGAAAACTAATCTTCACACTTTCCATTCAAATGGGAGGAAAAGTAGAAAGAAAGCATAGCAAGGGTTGAGCCTCTTTCTGAATTTACGAAGCTTTGGTGGGGAAAATGCATGTTTTTCCAGATCTTGTTTCATCTTTCATATCTTTAGAGATGTTCTAACACTGGTTTGCTCCAACACTGGAAGTTTTAAAGAAGAGATTGGATAATCATTTGTCTGAAGTGGTGTAGGGCTTCCTGCTAAGCAGGGGGTTGGACTAGAAGACCTCCAAGGTCCCATCCAACTCTTCCCTTCCCTTCCCTTCCCTTCCCTTCCCTTCCCTTCCCTTCCCTTCCCTCCTTCTCTTCTCTTCTCTTCTCTCTCTTCTCGTCCATTCCATTCCATTCCATTGTATTCCATTCCATTCTGTTCTATTCCGGATAATTTCCACCCTATCTTGACATCCAGTTTGCTTTCTTCTAGGTTTTTGGCTCAGAATTATAAATTATAGGACTGAAAAGTTTCCATTATAGAAAAATCCACCATAAAGGGAGGCTTGGAATATCAGGCCTATGTCGCCATCTAGTGGTGAGGAAGAAACAGTGGTGGGATTTGGAGTTTCTCCAAACCAGCCGTAATGTTAGCTACAGGTTCTGCCGAACCCGGGCAAACCTGTAGCAGCCCACCCCTGATTTAAATGTTGTGAGAAAGTGACTTGATCGCATATAGTCAACATCATCCTTTAAATTCGGCTTATAAGGGAGATGGACAGTATGAAAATTAATTAATTCCTGAATTCTTCCATGACTCCCATTCACTGGAGAGTGATAGTCAATATCACAAGCTTGTGGGTCCCTGATTTCATGTGAATCCATAATGAAACTGTTCTGTTTAACTTTCTCACTTAACAAAGTAACAGAGTTGGAAGGGTCCTTGGAGGTCTTCCAGCTCCCTGCTTAAGCAGGAAACTCTAGACCATCCCACACAAAATGGTTGTCCATTTTTTTTCTTAAAATCCTCCAGTGTTGGAGGATCCAAAACTTCTGGAGGCAAGTTGTTCCACTGACTAATTGTTCTCACTGTCAGGATTTCTCCTCAGTTCTAAGTTGGTTCTCTCCTTGATTAGTTTCCACCCATTGCTTCTTGTCCTGTCCAGGTGCGTTGGAGAATAGTTTGACTCCCTCTTCTTTGTGGCTGTCCCTGAGATATTGGAACACTGCTATCATGTCTCCCTTAGTCCTTTTTTTCATTAAACCAGACATACCCAATTCCAGCAATTGTTCTTCATATGTTTTAGCCTTCGGTCCCCTAATCACCTTTGTTGCTCTTCTCTGCACTCTTTCTAGAGTCTCCACATATTCTTTACATCATGGTGACCAAAACTGAATGCAGTTCTATAAAGTGGTATTAACACTTCACATGATCTTGATTCTATCCCTCTGTTAATGCAGCTGCTTTGTAACTTCTGCTTCCTTTGAGCCCATGATTTAAAAAAAAAAATAAGGAAGGGAAGTAAAGAAACTGCCACAAATAAAGTGGATAAAATAATATCATTGTGACTGTTATTAATGCTAGTTTTATTGCATATTAACTGTACAATGTATTTATTTATTTATTACACATGTATCATCAATAGAAATGGTTTGCATTTATAGAATACTAGCTGCATACCTGTGCTTCGCCACGAAACTGGCAGTTGGAACAGAGTTCTCTTCAGTTGGGGAGGGTGAGTAGAATGTGTAAACCCCCAGCCTGCAGGCCGGATGAGTCACGCCCAGTTTAGTGAAGGGGTAGCATCAGAATGTATTACTATAAGGCAACTGGCAGTTATAAGAAATAATGATGGTGTACTGATCATTTTGAAAATTCATTTCATAGCAAGCACTTAGAAGCCAAGAGGAATTTCAGGTTTGTAGGCTTTGCATTTCCGGATATTTCACGATGAATGAATGGTATTTGGCTGATCGGTCAGTTTGGATCTATCTATCTATCTATCTATCTATCTATCTATCTATCTATCTATCTATCTATCTATCTATAAATATATGATATATCGTATAATTATATATATGATCTTCCTCCCATATTTGGGCATAACCGGGGTTGTAACTCTAAATAGATACCTTTCACCCTGGCTTGGCTGATAAGGAGTCGAACTCTGTGGCTTAGTGGTTAACACATCTGCCTAAGATGCAATACAGCACAGGTTCGATTCCCAGTAAGGGTATGGCTAGCTGATGAGAGCTAAATAGCTTGAAATAGATCTATACTAGTCTCCCTTATTTATTTATCAGCACAAATACAACATATATATATATACACACACACACACATACATACATACATACACATGTACATATACACACACACACACTATATGGCCAAGAGTATTCGCTCACAACTGAGTCTGTTTATGTGGATGGGTGAGCGAATACTTTTGGCAATATATTGTATATATAGATTGTAGGTGTTAGATATGTATCTGAGTTATTAATTGCATTTATATTAGTGTTAATGAATGTAAGTTTAACTCTACGTCAACAATGGGATCTCATCTTGTAGCTTTCACCCCGCAGATGTTTGGATGAGTTGCTGTAGCATAAAACCCATTCAAAAGTAAGTGAAAATTCCTCCCCCTAACATTGTCTCCTCCATTTGCTAGTTTTTGACTGGTTCATCTCCAGGTGTATCTCACTGGGTATGTGAAGGCACAGAGATAAAAAGCAGAGTCATCCAGTTGGCTGGCAGCTTTCTTCAGGTCGAAGATGCCCGTTCTCTTGTTTTCTCCAACTATGTGAGACGCTTGGAAACCTTGCTTCTGGTCCTCATTTTTGGACAGAAAGAATTTAGGGGATTGGCCAGGAAGCTGAATGTACCAGAAGGGATCATTGGTGACAGACCAATCCGCTTCGTAAGAACACTGGATTAAGACGGGATTTCCTTCGGTTGTGATCATGGCCGCTCTTGTTTGTTCAACCACGTCTTCTGCACTCGGTCCTGTGGAGAAGAGTTGAAGTTAGATGGACAGTTGGCCAAGAAGAGGAAGGGAAAGACAATGGGTAAATTCTCCCTCAAGCTGTTGTAGCCTTTGGGTTGAGTAACAGTTTTCTCGTTTTCCCCTCCCTCACAACCCACAAGCCTTTTGGACTTAAATCTTGTTTGATGGAAAAGTGTATTGATTGTACAATTTTTTTAATCTTCTGCAGAAATCAAGTGTTCCTCCCTCCCTCTATTCCTTCCTTTCTTCCCTACTCCCTCTCTCCCTCCTATCCTTCTTTCTCATTCCCATCTCCTTCCTTTTGTCCTCCCTCCCTCCCACGCTCCCTTCCACCTTCTCTATTTCCTTTCTTTCTTTCTTTCTTTCTTTCTTTCTTTCTTTCTTTTCTTTCTTCTTTCTTTCTTTCTTTCTTTCCCTTCCTTCCGTCCTCCCCCTCTCCCTTCCTATTTTCTTTCTTTCTCTTTTCCTTCATTCCTCCCTTCCCTCCCTCCCTTCCTCCTTTCTGTTTTCTTTCTTTTTTCCTTCCTTCCTTCCTTCCTTCCTTCCTTCCTTCCCAATTATATCCTCAGGGTACTCCCAAACTATGAGTTTATACAGAAATATGGGACAGACAAAAAGTGTTTCAAACAAATTGGCAAGGCTTGTGTGATTTTCATGATTCCAAAAGGATTTTTTTAAAAAAAAAATTGTGATTTCTTCATTTTCTCCTGAGTACAAAAAAAGAATATTATCCCTCTCACTAAACTAACCTCTTGTTTTCAAAAAGGATCTTTAAGAATCTAGAACATATAATGTGAGAATTAATCCTAAATTGGAAAATAATTACTTACTGAAGATTGCAACGATGACCATGATCCACACCCATTTGACTGAATTAAGGATTGCAGACATACCACCAATATTCCAGATATTTACAGAATTGGACAGATTCTGATGATTTCTAGGCTTGAGGCTTCCATGCTCAAGGCCAAGATAAGCTACAACAGAGCAGATTCTGGTAAATACCCCCCCCCTCCTCCTCCTCCTCCTCCTCCTCCTCCTCCTCCTCCTCCTCCTCCTGTTTTAACTTCAGTTTAAAACACCGCAAGCCACAGGATGTTGTTAGTGTTGAAGAGGCTAAAATGTATTGTAGAAAACACAAAGGTTTGACATAGTCACTGAATGCCGAGTATTGTCTCAAGATTGCCACCTTGTGCCTGAACATGGTTTTAAATTTCAGTGTTCAAAAGTAAGCTTCAGATGAAATGTTCAATAGTTGCAGAAGACCAACTCCGGATGCTGATGTGTGTGTGTTAGAGAGAGGGGGGAGGGAGGGAGAGAGAGAGAGAAGAAAGAGAAAGAAAGAAAGAAAGAAAGAAAGAAAGAAAGAAAGAAAGAAAGAAAGAAAGAAAGAAAGAAACCACAACAGAGACAAATAGAGATAGTGGATGGGTGGGTGGATGGATGGAATGGAAGGAAGGAAGGATGCATAGATGAATGGATAGATGGAAGACAGAGAGAGAGAAAGAGATAGACAGTGATAAAGACAAAGACAAAGCTGAAGAAAAAGCTGAAATAATATGAATGTGAGAAATATATAAAACAGGCAGACAAGCACAGATCTCTACAACCGCCTTTGTGGATAGAAGATAAAGTATATTTGTCAACTAAAACCTAAGATTGAAATTACTGAGCAAGAATTTATCAGTCCATTTCCTATAGTGAAAGTGATTAACCCTGTGACTGTCCAATTTAGCCTCCCTCGGATATTGGGAAAAATACATCTGGTATCAGGCCTGCAAGCCATCTTTTATTTTTTGGACTTTTGGGGCTTCAGGCCTGCCACACTTTTTACTATTCATTTTCTATCATGGGAAAATGGGAGGGGGGAATTATACGGAGTTGGGTGATATGTAGCCATAATAACATTCTTTCTAAGAAGCCAAGGTCATTCTGTGTCTCTGCACCTGGCCGGAACTGGATGGGTGGAAGCTGCCAGCATGACAGTGGAAGATTGGACCATGTGATGGACCTGTGGGGGCAGGATCTTGAACGTTCAACTGGGTGGGAAAACTGGGAAGCTTTCAGATTTGGGTTTTCCCAGATGTGCCAACGTGGCTCTCTTAATAAATTGGAATTTTGAGGAATCCTTTCCCTCGGACACTGATTTACTTTTGGATGCTATTTGGAACATTGACACCCAGTGTTTCACAGTAGCTTGTTGAAACCTGCGATAGAATTGACTTTAAGACCCATACCAGCTCCTCCTCCCCAACCTATGGTAGTGCAAGGGGAAACTCATTATGAAGTTAAGAAGATTCTTGACTCTAAATTGCATCGTGGTCAGTTACAGGGTTTAGTACTCTAGCAGCGACTCAGGTCTGCCACACCCCCAAACCAGTTCCTCCGACGGCGCCATAGGTACTGCCATCTTGTGGTGTTTTTTTTTTTGCTTTTGTGCATGTGCAGAGCAATTTTTATTGTCACGTTCCGGCATTGGTCAAGGACACAAACAGAGAAGAAATAATTATCTGTTGTGGCCCAGCAGGTGTCGTTGGATCTGCCACCAGACTCCCACAGCGAGGGGCCCTATGACTTGGCTCTGGAGGATGCGGAGAACCCTGGACAGGGTTCTGACTCCGAGCAGGGCACAGAGAGGCTGGTTGGCCACCAGGAGGCACCTGAGCCTTGGACAAGTGGGGAGGAGACAAGGGAGTGTGATCCTGATGTCAGTAGTGAGTTGTTCCTGGATGCCCAGCACCGAAGAGCTAATAGGCGTAAGGAATAGTTGAGCAGTTACAGGAGGTAATTGCACTCAGCTGCTGGTAATTAGGCTCCTCTCCAGACTATAAAATGAATGCTTGTGCACACGCCCCTTTTGTAGAAGTCAATGCAGTAACGAATGTTGGAGAACAGTATTGTGAGCCTGGCAGGCTGGATTGCTGCCATGGCTTTTCTGTGTTGGATTGCTGCCAAGGCTTATCTGTGCCGGTTTGCTGCCAAGGGTTATCTGTGCCAGTTTGCTGCCAAGGACCTGTCTGTCAATAAATTCCGTAAAGTATCTTTGACTCGGAGTGTGTTGGTGTGGGACAAGGGGGGTCAGAACAATTACCCATACACCACACTCCCTCCCTATCCCCCAGTGATGACACCGCCACCTATTAACCCCACCAGAGGGCAGAGAGGATCCAGATGATGTGCAACTAGCCGAAGCCCCACTTGCTAACAGGGCTGCTGTGGTGCTCTGCTGATGATGTCACCACTAGAGCCGGCTGAATTCCACACCGCTGCAGGCACCAAAGACCCCGGCACCACTCCACACCTGCAAGGAGCCTGCAGGAGGTAGAGAGAGGAGGGAGAGCGGGAATTGCAGGACAACCAAATGTCGGGGTGCTGGGGTAAGCACGCTGGATCTGTCCGTGTGAATGGCAGCCTGAGGGCTGACATTTACTGCATTGTGCACATGTGCGCGCGAAGTATGTGTGCACACATGGCACAGCCATCAGCAAACTGGCAGTAGAGGCTTCCGGAACCCACCCCTGGTTTGGACTCAGATTTTCCCAGATGTGCCTCTATACCTACTCTAATAAATGGAAACGTTAAGAAAATGCCTGTCTTGGAGTTTTTCATTGGAATTGGGTTTTTAGGAACTCTGACATTAACCCGAATCTGAGATTTCTGGGCATTTTCCTCCCTGTGCATGACCTTGACCGAAGAAAAGAATGCTATTATGTCTAACTACATTCCTTCTACTAAATTTCCTCCTCCTAATGTCCCAAGCACAAAAATGTGGCAGCTTGGAAGCTTCCAGTGTTAATATGACTTCCAAAGCTGACACCCAGAACACTTTAGCATCTCCGCTTTCTATTACTTTGTCTATTTCTTGGTCATACAAAGCTTCATGCTTTGTAAAAAAAATAAAAAATAAAACGGAAGACGTTGCTGACCAATATTCCAATGATATTCCAAATATCCCAATAATCACGATGCAAGATCTAGCAAATAGGAGAGGAAATATTTTAATATTAATTTTGGGTAGCCTGATCCTGCGCTGGAATTTAGCTGGAAGTAAATTACACTTTTTACGACCTTTCCTGCCACCGTTGTTAAGGGAACCATTGCAGTTGTTCAGTTAGTAACACAGTTGTTGAGTGAATCTGGATCCTTCGTTGTCTTTTGCTTGTTAAAAGTTTTCCACAGGGGGTCACATGACCCAGGGATATTGCAACCTTCACACATATGAGTCAGTCACCAATTGAAGTCTGACGTTTGATCATGTGGCCACGGGGATGCTGCCACGGTTGTAAGCATGAAGAATAGTCATACGTCACTTTTTTCAGTGCCATTGTAACTTTCAGTGGTCAGTAAATGAACTGTTGTAAGTCGGGGAGTTCCTGTGTTCTTTTTTCTCCCATTTTTGATTGCCTCCCTCTCTGCTGCATCTCACTGTCTCAGTTAAAGCAGCGGTCACCAACTGGCAGTCCGTGGACCACTGGTGGACCACAAGAAAATGTTGGTGTCCCACAGAAAAATTATTTGCATTTTTTATATTGCACTAAATCAGGAGTCCTCAAACTACGGCCCCTGGGCCAGATACATGCAGTGAACGCTTGTGGTGCTGCAGAGAATCTCCTTCAAGGTCTTTTTGTGCAGGTCAGAGGGGGGCAGAAATTCCATCTTGGGGTCTGCTTCAGCCTCCTGGTGTGGGGCTTTGGGCAAAGGCTGGGGGGAAGCACCGCTGGTGGTGAAGAGTCGCAGGGCCTTGTTCCAGTGGGACTGCATCAGGGCCTGGAACTGGTTGACCATCTCAGACCACTGAACAGAGGTGGGTTCCTACCAGTTCGCACCTATTTGGTAGAACCGGTTCATCAAATCTATCGAATCGGTTAGAAGAGGTTCCACCAGTGGACTCGGAAAGCAGGCCACACCTACAGAAGAGGTTCCAAAATTTTTTGAAACCCATCACTGCCACTGAACCTCCAGGCACCTGGCCTTGCACTCCCGCAGGTCTTCCCTCTGCTTGGAAAGCCTGTGCTCGTAGTCCTCAGAGAGGTGCTTCTGCTGAGCCTCCTTCTCAGTCAGATCCAATTTGAACTGAGCTGTTTTGCCAACTCTTTCTCATGATGGCAGCTTAGCTCTAGCAACTACTTCCTATTGGGGCCCTAAGGAGCCCCGTGTGGGCGAGGAGTGGCTGGGAGTGGAGAGGTAAGTAGAGTTCCAGGCAGATGAACTGTATTCAAGAATTGGTCTAGCAAATGTTTTGTATGGTCTGGTTAGCAGTACGATATTACCAGAGAAGAAGCTATGCAAGATTAGTTAACAACTCTTAATGCCTTTTTGGCAATGTTGTTACAGTGGGCTCTGGCACTTAGATCATTAGATATGAGTACTCCAATGTCCTTGAGAGAGTAAGAGTCATCTACAAGGTCGTGTCCACCCAGCTTGTATTTTGTGTTTATTTATTTATGACATTTGTATGCCGCCCACTCCCTAGGGACTCTAGTGTTGAGGGGAGGTGGATGCTTACTTAAAAATGAGATGATGATGAATGGAACAGACCCTAGGCACATTTTTCCAGATGAAGAATGGGGGTACTAAACTAAAAAAAATATATCTTTGGAGGGCTTCAATGCTGGTGTCACCTTTAGAATTTCTTTGTGAACTCTGCTGTGAAAGAGACTTTGAGGCTATTCAGCTCCTTCCTTTCACACACACACACAAAACCCTGGTTTCTAAGATGTAAATTTGGTGGTAAAGGGAAGACAAACCACAGGATATGGTTTGTCACAGAGCATGTGTGCTACAGAAGAGTTCATGTGTGTCCTCAGATAAAACTCATGTTGTTTCAAAATTGCCACCGTGCGTTTCAAACTAAGTGTCGAAAAATAACTTGGTTGAAAGAAGGATCCCATTGTTTGAGGTGATTTCTAAAGAAGTAGACTGAAAGGAGAGGGAATTGGGGAGATAAATAAAACACAGTGTGTGTGTGTGTGTGTTTGTGTGTTTGTGTGTGTGTGTGTGTGTGAGAGAGAGAGAGAGAGAGAAAGAGAGAGAGAGAGAGAGAGATGACCCAGGGTGTGGCACAAAGGCAACACAGCCAGAGATGTGAGTCCCTTTATTAACACCAACAGTATCCCCAACATCCCTTTCAACTCTCCGGGCTGGAGAAAAGTTCTTCCACAAACCCATAACAGCCTTTGGCTGAAAATACTCCAGTCCAAATATTGTAAGCAGAAAACTTCAAACTATAAATCCAACAAGGTAAGATAAGGTAATTAATCCGGCAGGGCAAACAGGATAAGGTGTTCCAGAAGTGAAGTAGCACGGCAGTAAATCAAACCAGTTGGGAGAATGCCAGGAACTCAGATAAGCAGGTAACACCAAATGAACTCAGTGTTTTTTCCCAACAACCAACCCTCCCATTTGCCTCTCCTTCATACTCCATCCCCAGGTGTGCCTTGTGAAGGGAATTGGGGCCCTTTCCTCCCTTGTACATTGCACAAACCATGTTGCTCTCTTCTGCGTTCTTCACTGTGTGCTATAGGATGAAGAGGGGGTAGCCTTGGTCTTACCCCTTCTCCATTGTTCTACCTCTCTCCTGCTCTTCCCAGCCTGACTTTGCTCTTCCCCAGTTTCGTCCAGAGCCAACAGAGACAATCTCCTGCTCTCTGTCAGCTGTTCGTCTTCCCCCTCAGATTCAGACTCTGGAGGGGCATGACAGAGAGAGATACAGATAGACAGAAAGAGTGAAAAAGAGAGTGAGAGAGGGGCAGAGAGAGGGGAAGTATCAACTGTCTGACCAGTGAATCCAAAATAAGGAAACACTCTCAAGAGCTTTGAATTCCCCAAATTAAAACTTTGTTGGATACACCATTTTGGTACTGAAGTATCAAAACCAGCTCTGGATTTCCTGCGCAAATGCTTGCTTAGTTAAACAATACTTCCCCATTCTCCCCAACACTGCTTCATCACATTGTCCAATTACATGTCCTTTTGTTATGGGAATTGTACATTTCCTTCTCAAGCACCTACAGGGGTGACCTTGATGGTTGCCAGTCTTTTCAGAGAGAGAAAAGAGAGCTTTTATCATATGAAATGTGAGCTGGAAAGAGTCATTTTCGGGTCTGAAAGGTTTAAAATGGAAAGATGAAGTTCGAAGTGCTTCAAATAGACAACTCAAAATGTTATTCAATGCAATCCTAAATTGCATTAACAGAGGGATACATTCAAGATCAAGTAAGGTACTAATACTACTTTATAAAGCCCTAATAAGACCACACCTATAGTACCGCATACAGTTTTGGTCATCACACTATAAAAAAGATGTTGAGACTCTAGAAAGAGTGCAGAGAAGAGCAACCAGGATGATTAGGGGACTGTAGACTAAAACATATGAAGAACGGTTGCAGGAACTGGGCATTGTTATTTAGTGAAGAGAAGGACCAGGGGAGAGATAATAGCAGTGTTCCAATTTGAAGGGCTGCCACAGAGAGGAGGGGTCAAGCTATTTTCCAAAGCCCCTGAAGTCCAGACAAGGAACAATGGATGGAAACTGACCAAGGAGTGATTCAACCTAGAAATAAGGAGGAACGTTTTGACAGTGAGAACAATCACCCAATGGAACAGCTTGCATCCAGAGGTTGTGAGAGCTTCATCACTTGAGACTTTCAAGAAGAGATTGTCAGAAATGGTAAAGGGTCTCCTGCTTGAGTAGGGGGGTTGGACTAGATGACCTATAAGGTCCCTTCCAACTCTGTTAATCTGTTAACCGCCTGCTATCACCTAAATGACAAGAAAGCATTCTCTGTATGGCTATGGAGATAAATGGTTTCAGGTGGTTAGATAACATTTCCTCTTATCTCTGTCCAAATGGTCATTCTTCTTGGTATGAGATGATGAGGAACATCTAGTCCAAGATATCCTGGAGGATGAATATGACTTTCTACATCTCTGTTCCATTGTAAGGTTGATCTGGATGCAAGTCCAACTACTTTGGTAAAGGTAAAGGTTCCTCTCACACATATGTGCTAGTTGTTCCCAATTCTAGGGGGGATGCTCCTTTCCGTTTCAAAGCTGAAGAGCCAGCACTATCCGAAGATGTCTCCATGGTCATGAGGCCAGCATGACTAAATGCCAAAGGTGCATGGAATGCTGTTACCTTCCACCAAAGGTGGTCCCTATTTTTCTACTTGCATTGTTTATGTGCTTTCGAACTGCTAGGTTAGCAGAAGCTGGGATGAGTAATAGGAGCTCATTCCATTATGCAGTATTAGGGATTCAAACCACCGAACTGCCAACTTTTCGACCTTTCAATTGACAAGCTCAGCATCTTAGCCACTGAGCCACCACATCCCTTTTTTCTACTTTACAACTACTTTAATGGACCTTGAAGTCTATGCTTGACTATGTGACAGTGCGACCAGGTGCTTAGATAACATTTCTTCTTATCCAAGCCCAGATAGATATTCTTCTTCATATCAAACCCTGAGGAACTTCTACTCCAGTGGTGGGATTCAAAGAATTTATCAACCAGTTCTATGCCCTAATGACCAGCTGGGTAGGCATGGCTCGGTGGTCATGTGACTGGGTGGGCATGGCCAACTCAACGTTACTCACATCGATGGGTGCTTTGCCTTAGCTGTTAACCGGAGAGGCAGTTTCTATAAGCAGGGCAATAAAGATTAGGCTAGAAGCAACACCAGAATGTTGCCTTCCTGCCTTCCTTACAGGATTAGCCCTGTAAAGTGGAAAAAAACAAAATAAGATTTCTTCCAACAACCGGTTCTCTGAAATGCTTAGAAAGTTGACAACCGGTTCCCCCGAATAGGTGCAAACCGGCTGAATCCCACCACTGTTCCACTCCAAAATATTTTGGAGAGCTAAGAATCCCAAAGGTGATTTTTCAAAAGGCAAGTGGACTTTGTTTTTTTCCTTGAAGATGTTTCACCTCTCAGTTCTTCTGAGATGAGAATTGAAGAAGCTTCTTGAATGAGAAGCGAAACGTCTTCAAGAAAAAAATGAAGACTAGTTGCCATCTGAAAAAGCACCTTTGGGACAACCATGACCTGGATGACTGAAAAAACCCCTAGACAAGAGCTAAGAATATTTTCCATATCTCCTCTCTATTTCATTGCATTTAAGTACAATGAAAATAAAGATTATACTTATACTTATTGCAAGCTTGATGTGGATTAGGTCCATGGTCATTCACGGACCATAATCCCAAAGGAACCATTAGAAATTTTACTTTTAAATATGTCAGAGTTTGTTGCAGAAAAATCAAATCCAGAAGCACATACAGATAACTGATTCAACTGGATTCATTAACTTCTTCATATACATAATAACAGATGAATAAATCTACAATACCAATAGCAGATTCTGCAAAGGTGGTAGAAGTTGCAAGCAGAACACAGGGAGGAGAGAACAGTTTCATCTCAGAGTTCAGAGCAGACAGGGTAGTTTCAGTTTCGATTCTCAGCACAGACTCAGATCTATTTAAGCTCCCATTGGCTGACTTAGTTGCTGTGCCTATTCATTGGCTGACCTGGTTACCATGTCTCTCCCAGTCATGAATATTCTAACAAAGTTCACCTTCGTTGTTTTTCTCTCCTTTTGTGCCTTTTTTGTTAGCTCCTCATCTACTTTGTCTCACTGTGCTTCTGTAGGCACCAAAGGCACAAAAATAGGCAGCAGAGTCATTCAGCTGACTGGCACGTCTTTGTAAATTGAAAGTTCCTTTTTGTTTGCTCTCATGGGGAATGTGAGCAGCCTGAAATCCTTCAGAATTGTTCCAATAAGATGCTAAAATGAATCTCAGAGACGGACCAGGAGACTGAACATACCAGAATGGGAAATATGTGCCACTAGACGTTGCTTCGTAGGAACAATTGAGAAAGACAGGTTCTCCCTCAATCACTGTCACAAAGCCAGATGTTTGCTTCACAGACTGTCCTGTGCTTCCTCCTGGACAGAAGATAATGCGGAAGGCATGAGGTTAGCTTAGTTTTTAGTTTACTTTATTGTCATTGCACCTCGTACAATGAAATGAAATGCCATCTTCAGTGTACATTGTAACTATTAAAATAAAACACAAACACACGTCCTTCACTTTCTTCACAACTGAATTGAAACCCCCTAATATAGCATTAATATTGCGCTATACAGTAGAATTCAATATAGTTACTGCTCTGGGGTAGAAGCTGTTTTTTCAGTTCCTGTTTTTATTGTCATGTACCATGGTCAAAGTCAAATACTCAAACTCAAATACTTTGGCCACCAAAGGAGAAGGAAGGACTCACTGGAGAAGAGCTTAATGCTGGGAAATATTGAGGGCAAAAGAAGAAGGGGATGACAGAGAAGGAGGTGGCTGGATGGAGTCACCAAAGCAGTGCATGGACTTCTGAGGATGGTAGAGGACAGGAGGGCTTGGAGGAACGTTGTCCATGGGGTCACGATGGGTCGGACATGACTTCACAACTAATAACAACACCGTCTGCCAGATGGTAATCATTCAAGAAAAAGGTGCCCAGGTTGAGATGAATCTTTAAGAATGTTTTGTGGGAGCTCTTTCAAAGAGGGGAGAGGGCAACCAATGATGCTCTGGGCAATGATGTTAACCCTCTGGAATGTTGTCCTATCTGCCACTGTGCAATTGGCAAACCATACACGGGTGCAATAAGTTAAAATACTTGCTATGGTGCAGTGGTGGAAGGTCACCAGCAGGTTTTAATTCAGTTGTTGTTTCCGGAGAAGTCTCAGGTAGTATAATCTCTGCTGGGCCCTTTTGACCAGTGCTGCAATGTGAGTGCCCCAAGTCCCCTTTTAGGATAACACCCAGAAACTTAAAACTGGACAATTGCTCCACTCGGTCTCCATTACTAACCAAGGGCTGGATGTCTGATCTATTCCTTCTTAGTCCATTATAAGGTCCTTGGTCTTACTGGTTGGAGTTAGTTGGAGAGATGGGTAGGTAGATCCTTCTCCTACTTTTCAGGAAGGGCCTTAGTGCTACTATGAACCACATTCTTGCAGTCTTCAAACATCTGTGCTATTTATGAGGGTAACCCTGAAAAAATCCCTTCCCAAGTTTCATATTCTTTTCATCATGCTCACCACCAAACACCCAACACACTCAAAGACATACAGAGAGACATCAAATGACTACAAGAAACTGAGGAAGCATGAAACTATAATGCAAAAAATATGGAAAGATACTGAAATACCCACAAGGATAGAATGGCTGGGGAAGATGTCAAAATTTGCAGAGAGGACAACATTGTCTTGTTGGATTGGGGAGAAAAAGATAAGAACACTCATTGGTAATGCAGTGGTTAGAGTGCAGTACTGCAGGCTACATCTGCTGACTGCTGGCTGCCCAAAATTTGGCAGTTCAAATCCCACCAGGCTCAAGGTCGACTCAGCCTTCCATCCTTCCAAGGTGAGTAAAATGAAGATCCAAAATTGTTGGGGGCAATAGGCTGACTCTGTAAATCTCTCAGAGATGGCTGTAAAAGACTGTGAAGCTATATATAGGTCTAAGTGCTATTGCTATTAGCAACTGGAAACCCGTGATGGACTTTTTGCTGAAAATAGAAAACAAATGAACAGGGGGTTTATGGATTTGATGTTCGGAAAGGGCAAAATATGGAAGAAAGAAAATCATGATGTTCATTAAAAAGGATACCAGATGATAAATGTATTATTTATAAATGCAGATAATTTACTACTAATTTCTCAGAAATCTTCCAGGGGATTCTGCATGACCTCATTTCAAAGAACTCAAAGAAGTGAGCATATGCCCACCCAGCCACAAAACATAGTCAAACATTGCTAAGAAATAAATACTTACTTAAAAGTGAGATGATGATGATGACCAGAGACCACAGCCACATTGTGCAAGATAAAGAGTGTGGGTAGTGACCCCCAAAACTCTTTGGATGACTTCTAAGGTGGCGTTGTATATCTTCGTTCTCCTGCCAATGTTGCTCCTGCTAACTTTACAGTGTGTACTAAGCTTTCTTATTACGAAGAACTTGGCTTCTAAAATGTAAATTTGGTGGTAAAAGAAAGACAAACCACAGGATATGGGTCACAAAAATATATGCTACGGGGAACAACAGAGAGTTTACCTGGTTAAGACCCAGGTTATCTCAACATTGCCACCCTGTGTTTGAAAGTAGATTTTAGATAGGAGATGGGTTGAAGGAAGGATACCAGTGTTAAAAGTGATTTCTTAAAGAAACAAATATCATTGGGCAGCTGAATGGAAGGTAATTGGGTATGTATGTATGTATGTATGTATGTATGTATGTATGTATGTATATATATATATATGTATAGATATATAGACAGATAGATAGATAGATAGATAGATAGATAGATAGATAGATAGATGATACATAGATCGATAGATAGATGATAGATGATAGATCAATAGCTAGCTAGATAGATGATAGATAGATGGATGGATGGATGGATGGATGGATGGATGGATGGATGGATGGATGGATGGATGGATAGATAGATAGATAGATAGAAAGATAGAAAGATAGAAAGATAGAAAGATAGATAGATAGATGATACATAAATGATAGATAGATAGGTAGATGATACATAGATAGATAGATAGATAGATAGATAGATAGATAGATAGATACCATAAATAGATAGAGATAGATAGATAGATAGATAGATAGATAGATAGATAGATAGATAAAGATAGATAGATAGATAGATAGATAGATAGATAGATAGATAGATAGATAGATAGATAGATAGATAGGTAGATAGATAGACGATACATAGATCGATAGATAGATGATAGATGATAGATCAATAGCTAGCTAGATAGATGATAGATAGATGGATGGATGGATGGATGGATGGATGGATGGATGGATGGATGGATAAATAGATAGATAGATAGATAGATAGATAGATAGATAGATAGAAAGATAGAAAGATAGATGATACATAAATGATAGATAGATAAATAGATAGATAGATAGATGCTAGATAGATAGATAGATAGATAGATAGATAGATAGATAGATAGATAGATAGATAAATAGATAGATAGATAGATACCATAAATAGATAGATAGAGATAGATAGATAGATAGATAGATAGATATGATAGATAGATCAATAGCTAGATAGATAGAAAGATGATGATGATGATGATGATGAGGAGGAGGAGGAGGAGGAGGAGGAGGAGGAGGAAGATAGATAGATAGATAGATAGATAGATAGATAGATAGATAGATAGATAGATAGATAAGATAAGATAAGATAAATAGAGTGGTGAGGGGGTAAAAGGAAGACAAACCACAGGATATAATTCACAGAGCATATGTCATACAGAAAGTGTTGTGAGTGCCACCTGGTAAGACTCCTGTTGTCTCAAAATTACCACCATATGTTTTAAAGTAGGTCTAAGAAAGCAGCTTGGTTGGAAGAGAGAACCCAGTGTTGAAAGTGATTCTCTCACAAAAATATTGGTTTCTAAGATTCAAATGTGGTGGAGAAATGAAGAAGAAAAACCACAGGATACGGTGCACAGAACATATGTGCTGCAGAGGATGTCCTATGCCATCTGGTGAGACTCATGTTGTCTCAAGATTGCCACCGTGTGGCTTAAAGTGAGCAGAAGAAAGCATCTCGGCTGAAGGAAAGCTCCCAGTGTCGAAGGTGATTTCTGAAAGGAAAACATATCGTTGGCCAGCTGAAAGGAGAGGCAAATGGAAAGATATATAGATGGGAGAGAGAGGGGAGAGAAAGAGAGATCTGTATGATATAAAAAGTGAGTTTAAATCATTTTAGAGTCTGAAAGGGTTAAAACGGAAAGAGGACTTCCAAAGTAGAAAAGTGTTTCCAGATGAATTAGACTGTGGGAAAAGGTAGAGATGGGAGAAAAAGTTGGATTGCATAATCAAATGGAGGGGAAAAAAGACCTAAATATGGGAGTCAAACTACAAGGAAAATAAGATTAAAGGTTAGGATGTGGGTAAGAGGTGATGGATAAGGGAAAATAGAGTGAAAGAATATTTTTATGAATATATTTCAATAATGTGTATTAATAGAATCATACAGTTGTAAAAATATCTTAGCAGTGTGACAGGTATCAGGATAATCTCAATATAAATAGATATGAAGAATTAGAAAATTAGATTTTGAATGACTGTACTACTAAATATGTATAAAAAATATGAATAGCAATGAAATGTTAGAATTAAACAATGGGCGATTAGGGGTGTTTGTGTGTGTGTTTATTAATAGTAGAATTATATGGATCAAAGAATTGGAAAGAACATGAATGATTGTAATTGGTATTAAAACTGTATCCGGAGATATTGAATAAAGGAAGGATGAAGGACGAAATTCTGATTTAATTAAGAAAATATAAATAACCAAATAGGTGAAAATCACATGTTTTAATATTATAGCCATACGAAGGCGGGAAATAGGGATAAAAAATAGAGGGAATGATAGCAATTATATATTAATATGTTAAGATATACAAAAGGATAGAAAGAAGATTTAAAAATGAAGAGTGATAACAAAAGGCATGGATAAATAATATGGAATAATGGAAATGAAATGTAATATTTAGGAGTAATAAGATTAGGTTTATGTGTACTGAAATGTATGAAACCCCCCTACCACACCATTCACGCATGGTATGTATAAAGAATATAAAAAATAAAAATTTTATTGGAAAAAAAAGTGTTTCCAGATGGATAACTCGCAATGCCATCATCGAAGTGACATGGAAGGATTCTCTCCATGACTATGGAGATAAGTGGTTCAAGGTGGTTAGATAACATTTTCTTTCCTCCCATCCCAAAAGGTTATTTGTCCTTGATATCAGACACTGAGGAACCTCTAGTCCAAGATTTCACGAGGGGCCAACGGGATTATCTGCATCTCAGTTCCATTGTAACGTTGATCTGGATGGTGAATCCAACTACATAGGTGGAACTTTCATTTCTGAACTCACCTTCACTGCTTTTCTCCCCCTGTTGTATCTTTTTGGTTGGCTTCCCCTCTGCTTTGTCTCACTGTGTCTCTCAAGGCACAGAAGTAGACAGCAGAGTCCTTCAGTTGACTGGCATCTTTCTGCAGATTGAAAGTCCCATTGGTTTTGCCTTTATGGTGAGTAACCTTGAATCCTTCTGCATTTTTGTCATTCCATCCCAAAATTAATTTCAGAGGTTGCCCAGAGTCCTGAATGTACCAATATGTGTAATGTGAGTTAATTATCTGTGCTTCATAGGAACAATAGAAAAAAATAGGTTGTCCTTCGGTAGCAGTCACAATGCCAGACGTTTGGTCCACTGATTGTCCTCTGCTTCTCCCTGGAGAAAGGAGAATGTAGAGTTCATGAGGGTAGTTGGAGAGGTGGACACCGTAATTCCTTCTCCCTTGTTTCCTCAATAGCTTTGGTACTACTACAACCCATTTTTCTCACCATCTTCCAACACATCTGTGGAGATTCTCAGTCATCCAGGTCATGGTTTCCCCAAAGATCCTTCTTCAAGAGGCAACTGGACTTTCTTGTTTTTTTTCTTTGAAGACGTTTTGCTTCTCATTCAGGAAACTTCTCCAGCTAAAGAAGGTTCTTGGATGAGAAACACAACAACTTCAAAGAAACACCAGAAAGTCCAGTTACCACTTAAAAAAGCAACTTGGGGACTTCTTCTAGCATCCGTGCTATTTAGAAGGGCTACCTTGAATAAATTTTGTCCTGGGTTTATATATTTTTGATCATGTTCATCAACAAACACACTAATCATATAAATGCGACAAACAAGTAAAGCAGAGAAGAGAAAAAAATTAATGGATTTTTTTCAAAGTGGACATCTAGGAAAAAATGTTCCCATCTGATTGCAGCACAACTGCTAATCATAGAAAACTGGAAGGATTGAGAAATGGAGAAGATGACAAAATTTGCATGGATGGCTAAATATTTGGATTGCTCTAGAGAGGAAAGAAAAAAATACTACTTGTATTAAAGACTAGAAACCCTTCATGGTTTTACTGCAAATGAACTGGGGATGTACCCTGTTTTCCCAAAATAAGACCTCCCTGAATAATAAGGCCAATTGGGCTTTTCTGCGCATGTGATCAAATAAGCCCTCCCCTGAATATAAGCCCTCCCTCAAAATATTGCAACATAGCAGCAGCCATGAGATTACCATGCTTGCCACTTCCTGCAGCTCAAAAATAATAAAAACTCCCCGAAAATAAGGCCAAGCATTTATTGGGGCGGGGGGGTTGTCAAAAGAAAATATGACCCTGTCTTATTTTTGGGAGGTAAGTAAAAAGGATAACATATGGAAGTAAGGAAATTAGGATGCTATTTTAAAAAGGATGGTAGATAATAAATTTATTTGTAACTGTCAGGAAGGAACACACAAACAGACACAATTAACAGCTATAAAGAAGTCCTTGCAATTCCTTGCCAATAATTTAATGGCCAATTTCTCATAAACCTTCCAGAGAATCCTGTGGTACCTCATTTCAAAGAACTCAAATAAATGAGCATATGCCCAGCCGAAACCCCTAGTCTAACATTGTGAAGAAATACTTACTTAAAAGTGCAGTGATGATGATGAGGAGGAGAGACCATAGCAACATTTTCCCCAGATAAAGGATGAAGGTAATCACCCTCCGAAACTCTTTGGAGGACTTCAAAAATGGCGTGGTTCTCCTTCAGAGTTTTCCGGGTGACTTTGCCTTAAAGGAGAATTAAAGACTATGCAACTCTTTCCTATTACAAACCAATCAGCTTCTAACATGTAAATATGGTGGTAAAAGGAAGACAAACCACAGGATGTGGTTCAGAAAGAACATGTGATGCAGAGGACATCAAAGGTGTTGTCCCCGTGTGGCCTCAAGATAGCAATAGCAGTAGACTTATATACCGCTTCATAGGCCTTTCAGGCCTCTCTAAGCGGTTTACAGAGAGTCAGCATATTGCCCCCAACAATCTGGGTCCTCATTTTACCCACCTCGGAAGGATGGAAGGCTGAGTCAACCCTGAGCCGGTGAGATTTGAACCGCTGACCTGCTGATCTAGCAGTAGCCTGCAGTGCTGCATTTTAACCACTGCGCCACCTTGGCTCATTATTGCCAAGATTGCCATCCAGTGTTTTAAAGTAGGTTACTTGATTTTTGTTTAGTATGAGTTAATCTAACAATGGAATGGAATGGATAGACTAGACTAGACTAGACTAGACTAGACTAGACTAGACTAGACTAGAATAGAATAGAATAGAATAGAATAGAATAGAATAGAATAGAATAGAATAGAATAGAATAGAATAGAACAGAACAGAACAGAACAGAATAGAATAGAATAACAGGAAAAATGGAATGGAATATGGAATATGGAGTATGGAATATAGAATATAGAATATAGAATATAGAATATAGAATATAGAATATAGAATATAGAATATAGAATATAGAATATAGAATATAGAATATAGAATATAGAATATAGAATATAGAATATAGAATATAGAATATAGAATATAGAATATAGAATATAGAATATAGAATATAGAATGGAATGGAATAGAATAGAACAGGCAATAGGCAATAGACGAATAGGAATAGGGAATAGGGAATAGGGAGAGTATAGAGAATAGGAAATAGGGTTAGGAATTGGGATAGGAATAGGAATAGGAATAGAATAAACAGAATTAGAAGGGACCTTGGAGGTCTTCTAATCCAACCCCCTGCTTAGGCTGGAAACCCCATCCCATTTCAGACAAATTTTTATCCAATCTCTTTTTAAAAACTTCCAGTGTTGGAGGATTCACAAATTCTGGAGGCAAGTTGTTCCACTGATTAATTCTACTAATCAGGATACAGACGGATTGTTGTTTGGAACACAACAGGCCAGATATCACAATTGTCAAAAAACCAAAATGAACAATTTATTGTCCATCTCCGACAACTGGATGTCCAGTCTCTTCTTTAAAAACCTCCCGTGATGAAGCACCCACAACTTCTGAAGGCAATCTGTTCCATTGGTTGATTATTCTCACTGTTAGGAAATTTCTCCTCAATTCCAGATTGCTTCTCTCATTGATTAATTTCTTTCAATTGTTTCTCATCCTGCCTTCTGGTGCTTTGGAAAATAAGTTGACACACACACACACACACCTCTTCTTCGTGGCAACCCCTCAAATACTGGAATACTGCTCTCATGTCACATCAGCAGTTTCTGAGATATTTTCTGAGGCATCTCAGAAAGAAGAAAAACAATGAGTTTTATAGCAAACTTTTCCCTCTCTGGCCCCACTGTTGGCAATTCATCTGTTCATCGTTTGGAATCCCTATCACCGCATAACTGAGTGAGCCCCCATTACTTGCCCCAGCTTCTGCCAACCAAGCAATTGAAAAGCATATAAAAATGCAAAGTAGAAAAAATAGGGACAATGTTTGGTGGGACGGTGACAGCGTTCCGTGCACCTTCAGCATTTAATCATGCCAGCCACATGACCAGGGAGACATCTTCGGACAGAGCTGGCTCTTTGGCTTTGAAACAGAGATGAGCACCCCCCGCCCCTAGAGTCGGGAATACCTAGCACATATGTGCGAGGGGAACATTTACCTTTACCTGTAGATGGATGAATGGATGGTTGGATGGATGTATGGATGGATAGTTAGATAGATAAGATAGACAGACAGACAGACAGAAAGACAGACAGACAGACAGAGAGAGAGAGAGAGAGAGAGAGAGAGAGAGATAGATAGATCAATAGATAGATAGATAGATAGATAGATAGATAGATAGATAGATAAGGTAAGATAAGATAAGATAAGATAAGATAAGATAAGATAGATGATAGAGTGGAGAGTGCGTAAAAGGAAGACAAACCACAGGATATAATTCACAGAGCATATGTCATACAGAAGGTATTGTGTGTACCACCTGGTAAGACTTCTGTTGTCTCAAAATTACCACCATATGTTTTAAAGTAGGTGTAAGAAAGCAGCTTGGTTGGAGGAGAGAACCCAGTGTTGAAGGTGATTCTCTCACAAAAATATTGGTTTCTAAGATTCAAATGTGGTGGAGAAATGAAGAAAAACCACAGGATACGGTGCACAGTACATATGTGCTGCAAAGGATAAACTATGCCATCTGGTGAGACTCATGTCGTCTCAAGATTGCCACCGTGTGGTTTAAAGTGGGCGTGAGGAAGCATCTCAGCTGAAGGAAAGCTCCCAGTGTCGAAGGTGATTTCTGAAAGGAAAACAAATTGTTGGCCAGCTGAATGGAGAGGCAAAAGGAAAGATATATAGATGGGAGAGAGAGGGGAGAGAAAGAGAGATCTGTATGATATAAAAAGTGAGTTTCAATCATTTTAGAGTCTGAAGGGGTTAAAACGGAAAGAGGACTTCCAAAGTAGAAAAGTGTTTCCAGATGAATTAGAGCATGGGAAAAGGTAGAGATGGGAGAAAAAGTTGGATTGCATAATCAAATAGAGGGGACAAAAGACCTAAATATGGGAGTCAAACTTAGGAAAATAAGATTAAAGGTTCGGATGTGGGTAAGAGGTGATGGATAAGGGAAAATAGAGTGAAAGAATATTTTTATGAATATATTTCAATAATGTGTATTAATAGAATCATACATTTGTAAAAATATCTTAGCAGTGTGATAGGCATCAGGATAATCTCAATATAAATAGATAGGAAGAATTAGAAAATTAGATTTTGAATGATTGTACTAGAATTAAAATGTTAGAATTAAACAACAGGCGATTAGGGGTGTTTGTGTGTGTGTGTATTAATAGAATTATATGGATAAAAGAATTGGAAAGAACATGAATGATTGTAATTGGTATTAAAACTTTATACGGAGATATTGAATAAAGGAAGGATGAAGGACGAAATTCTGATTTAATTAAGAAAATATAAATAACAAAATAGGTGAAAACCACATGTTTTAATATTATAGCAATATGAAGGTGGGAAATAGGGATAAAAAATAGATGGAATGATAGTAATTATATATTAATATGTTACGATATACAAAAGGATAGAAAGAAGGTTTAAAAATGAAGAGTGATAACAAAAGGCATGGATAAATAATATGGAATAATGGAAATGAAATGTAATATTTAGGAGTAATAAGATTAGGTTTATGTGTACTGAAATGTATGAAACCCCCCTACCACACCATTCACGCATGGTATGTATAAAGAATATAAAAAATAAAAATTTGATGGGAAAAAAAAGTGTTTCCAGATGGACAACTCGCAATGCCATCATCAAAATGATATGGAAGGATTCTCTACATGACTATGGAGATAAATGGTTCCAGGTGGTTAGGTAACATTTCCTCTCCTCGCATCCCTAAGGGTTATTTGTCCTTGATATCAGATACTGAGGAACGTCTAGTCCTAGATTTCACGAAGGGCCAACGTGATTGTCTGCATCTCAGTTCCATTGTACCGTTGATCTGGATGGTGAATCCAACTACATACGTGGAACTTTCATTTCTGCGCTCACCTTCACTGCTTTTCTCCCCTCGTATCTTTTTGGTTGGCTTCCCTTCTGCTTTGTCTCACTGTGTCTCTCAAGGCACAGAAGTAGACAGCAGAGTCCTTCAGCTGACTGGCATCTTTCTGCAGATTGAAAGTCCCATTGGTTTTGCCTTTATGGTGAGTAACCTGGAAGCCTTCTGCTTTTTTCTCATTCCATCTCAAAAGTAATTTCAGAGGTTGCCCAGAGTGCTGAATGTACCAATATGGGTAATGTGAGTTAATTATCTGTGCTTCATAGGAACAATAGAAAAAAATAGGTTGTCCTTCGGTAGCAGTCACAATGCCAGACGTTTGGTCCACTGATTGTCCTCTGCTTCTCCCTGGAGAAAGGAGAATGTAGAATTTATGAGGGTAGTTGGAGAGGTGGACACCATAATTCCTTCACCCTTGTTTCCTCAATAACTTTGGAACTACTACAACCCATTTTTCTCACTATCTTCCAACCCGTCTGTGGAGATTCTCAGTCATCCAAGTCATGGTTGTCCCAAAGATTCTTCTTCAAGAGGCAACTGGACTTTCTTCTTTTTTTCTTTGAAGACGTTTTGCTTCTCATCCAGGAAACTTCTCCAGCTAAAGAAGGTTCTTGGATGAGAAACACAACAACTTCAAAGAAAAACCAGAAAGTCCAGTTACCTCTTTAAAAAGCAACTTTGGGACTTCTTCTAGCATCCATGCTAATTACAAGGGCTACCTAGAATAAATTCTGTCCTGGGTTTATATATTTTTGATCATGTTCATCAACAAACACCCTAATCACATAAATGCAACAAACAAGTAAAGCAGAGAAGAGAAAAAAATTAATGGATTTTTTTCGAAGTGGACGTCTAGGAACAAATGTTCCCATCTGATTGCAGCACAACTTCTAATCATAGAAAACTGGAAGCATTGAGAAATGGAGAAGATGACAAAATTTGCATGGATGGCTAAATATTTGGATTGCTCTAGAGAGGAAAGAAAATAAATATTACTTGTATTATAGACTGGAAACCCTTCATGGACTTTTTACTGCAAATGAACTGGGGATGTACCCTGTTTTCCCAAAAATAAGACCTCCCTGGATAATAAGTTCAATCGGGCTTTTGAGTGCATGTGCTCAAATAAACCCTCCCCCGAATATAAGCCCTCTCTCAAAATATTGCAACATAGCAGCAGCCATAAGATGACCATGCTTGCCGCTTCTTGCAGCTCAAAAATAATAAAATCTCCCCGAAAATAAGGCCAAGCACTTATTTTGTGGGCCTCAAAAGAATAAACTGTTATCCAATCTCTTTTTAAAATACTTCCAGTTTTTCGAGCATTCACAAATTCTGGAGGCAAGTTGTTCCACTGATTAATTCTACTAATCAGGATACCGACAGAGTGTCGTTTGGAACACAACAGGCCAGATATCACAATTGTCAAAAAACCAAAATGAACAATTTATTGTCCATTTCTGACAACTGGATGCCCAGTCTCTTCTTAAAAAACATCCCGTGATGAAGCACCCACAACCTCTGAAGGCAACTTCTGTTCTACTGGTTAATTGTCCTCCCTTTTAGGAAATTTCTCCTCAATTCCAGGTTGCTTCTCTCCTTGATTGGTTTCTGCCTATTGATTCTCATCCTGCCTTCTGGTGCTTTGGAAAATAAGTTGACACCCCCCGCCCCCTTTTTAGTGGCAAACCCTCAAATACTGAAATACTGAAATACATCAGCAGTTTCTGAGATATTTTCTGAGGCATCTCAGAAAGAAGAAAAACAATGAGTTTTATAGCAAACCTTTCCCTCTCTAGCCCCACTGTTGGCAATTCATCTGTTCATTGTTTGGAATCCCTATCACCACGTAACTGAGTGAGCCCCCATTACTTTCCCCAGCTCCTCCTAGCCAAGCAATTCAAAAGCATGTAAAAATGCAAAGTAGAAAAATAGGGACAATGTTTGATGGGAGGTGACAGCGTTCCGTGCACCTTCAGCATTTAATCATGCCAGCCACATGACCAGGGAGACATCTTCGGACAGAGCTGGCCCTTTGGCTTTGAAACAGAGATGAGCACCCTCCCTAGAGTTGGAAATAACTAGCACATATGCGCGAGAGGAACATTTACCTTTACCTGTAGATGGATGCATGGATGAATGGATGGATGCATGGATGCATGGATGGATGCATGGATAGTTAGATAGATAGATACGATAGATAGATAGATGATAGATAGATAGATAGATAGATAGATAGATAGATAGATAGATAGATAGATAGATAGATAAGATAGAGAGATAAAGATAGAGAGATAAGAAAGATGGATAGAAAGAAAGAAAGAAAGATAGATAGATAGATAGATAGATAGATAGATAGATAGATCAATAGATAGATAGATAGATAGATAGATAGATAGATAGATAGATAGATAGATAAATAGAAAGATGATGATGATGAGGAGGAGGAGGAGGAGGAGGAAGAGGAGGAGGAGGATGATAGATAGATAAGATAGATAGATAAGATAAATAGAGTGGTGAGGGGGTAAAAGGAAGACAAACCACAGGATATAATTCACAGAGCATATGTAATACAGAAAGTGTTGTGAGTGCCACCTGGTAAGACTCCTGTTGTCTCAAAATTGCCACCATATGTTTTGAAGTAGGTGTAAGAAAGCAGCTTGGTTGGAGGAGAGAACCCAGTGTTGAATGTGATTCTCTCACAAAAATATTGGTTTCTATGATTCAAATGTGGTGGAGAAATGAAGAAGAAAAACCACAGGATACGGTGCACAGAACATATGTGCTGCAGATGATGAACTATGCCATCTGGTGAGACTCATGTTGTCTCAAGATTGCCACCGTGTGGTTTAAAGTGGGCATAAGGAAGCATCTCGGCTGAAGGAAAGCTCCCAGTGTTGAAGGTGATTTCTGAAAGGAAAACATATCGTTGGCCAGCTGAATGGAGAGACAAATGGAAAGATATATAGATGGGAGAGAGAGGGGAGAGGAAGAGAGATCTGTATGATATAAAATGTGACTTTCAATCATTTTAGAGTCTGAAGGGGTTAAAATGGAAAGAGGACTTCCAAAGTAGACAAATGTTTCCAGATGAATTAGACCGTGGGAAAAGGTAGAGATGGGAGAAAAAGTTGGATTGCATAATCAAATAGAGGGGAAAAAAAGACCTAAAGGTCAAATATGGGAGTCAAACTAAAAGGAAAATAAGATTAAAGGTTTGGATGTGGGTAAGAGGTGATGGATAAGGGAAAATAGAGTAAAAAAATATTTTTATGAATATATTTCAATAATGTGTATTAATAGAACCATACAGTTGGAAAAAATATCTTAGCAGTGTGTTAGATATCAGGATAATCTCAATATAAATAGAGATGAAGAATTAGAAAATTAGATTTTGAATGACTGTACTATTAAATATGTATAAAAATATGAACAGCAATGAAATGTTAGAATTAAACAACGGGCGATTAGGGGTGTCTTTGTGTCTGTGTATTAATAGTAGAATTATATGGATTAAAGAATTGGAAAGAACATGAATGATTGTAATTGGTATTAAAACTGTATACGGAGATATTGAATAAAGGAAGGATGAAGGAGGAAATTCTGATTTAATTAAGGAAATATAAGTAACAAAATAGGTGAAAATCAAATGTTTTAACATTATAGCGATACGAAGGTGGGAAATAGGGATAAAAAATAGAGGGAATGATAGTAATTATATATTAATATGTTAAGATATACAAAAGGATAGAAAGAAGGTTTAAAAATGAAGAGTGATAACAAAAGGCATGGATAAATTATATGGAATAATGGAAATGAAATGTAATAGTTAGGAGTAATAAGATTAGGTTTATGTGTACTGAAAGGTTACTTGTCCTTGATATCAGATACTGAGGAACCTCTAGTCCAAGATTTCACGAGGGGCCAACGGGATTATCTGCATCTCAGTTCCATTGTAATGTTGATCTGGATGGTGAATCCAACTACATAGGTGGAACTTTCATTTCTGAACTCACCTTCACTGCTTTTCTCCCCCTGTTGTATCTTTTTGGTTGGCTTCCCCTCTGCTTTGTCTCACTGTGTCTCTCAAGGCACAGAAGTAGACAGCAGAGTCCTTCAGTTGACTGGCATCTTTCTGCAGATTGAAAGTCCCATTGGTTTTGCCTTTATGGTGAGTAACCTTGAATCCTTCTGCATTTTTGTCATTCCATCCCAAAAGTAATTTCAGAGGTTGCCCAGAGTCCTGAATGTACCAATATGGGTAATGTGAGTTAATTATCTGTGCTTCATAGGAACAATAGAAAAAAATAGGTTGTCCTTCGGTAGCAGTCACAATGCCAGACGTTTGGTCCACTGATTGTCCTCTGCTTCTCCCTGGAGAAAGGAGAATGTAGAGTTCATGAGGGTAGTTGGAGAGGTGGACACGTAATTCCTTCTCCCTTGTTTCATCAATAACTTTGGTACTATTACAACCCATTTTTCTCACCATCTTCCAACCCGTCTGTGGAGATTCTCCATCATCTAGGTCATGGTTGTCCCAAAGATTCTTCTTCAAGAGGCAACTGGACTTTCTTGTTTTTTTCTTTGAAGACGTTTTGCTTCTCATCCAGGAAACTTCTCCAGCTAAAGAAGGTTCTTGGATGAGAAACACAACAACTTCAAAGAAAAACCAGAAAGTCCAGTTACCTCTTTAAAAAGCAACTTGGGGACTTCTTCTAGCATCTGTGCTAATTACAAGGGCTACCTTGAATAATTTCTGTCATGGGTTTATATATTTTTGATCATGTTCATCAACAAACACACTAATTACATAAATGCGACAAACAAGTAAAGCAGAGAAGAGAAAAAAAATTAATGGATTTTTTTTGAAGTGGACATGTCTAGAAAAAAAATGTTCCCATCTGATTGCAGCACAACTACTAATCAAACAAAACTGGAAGGATTGAGAAATGGAGAGGATGACAAAATTTGGGTGGATGGCTAAATATTTGGATTGCTATAGAGAGGAAAGAAAAAAATATTACTTGTATTAAAGACTGGAAACCCTTCATGGACTTTTTACTGCAAATGAACTGGGGATGTACCCTGTTTTCCCCAAAATAAGACCTCCCTGGATAATAAGGCCAATCGGGCTTTTGAGCGCATGTGCTCAAATAAACCCTCTCCCAAATATAAGCCTTCCCTCAAAATATTGCAACATAGCAGCAGCCATAAGATGACCATGCTTGCCGCTTCTTGCAGCTCAAAAATAATAAAACCTCCCTGAAAATAAGGCCAAGCATTTATTTTGGGGGCCTCAAAAGAAAAGAAAACCCTGTCTTATTTTTGGGAAAACATGGTATGGATTAGGTAAGTAAAAAGGATAACATACGGAAGTAAGGAAATTAGGATGCTCTTTTCAAAAGGATGCTAGATAATAAATTTATTTGTAACTGTTGGGAAGGAACACACACACACACAAATTAACGGTTGTAAAGAAGTCCTTGCAATTCCTTGCCAATAATTTAATGGCCAATTTCTCAGAAACCTTCCAGGGAATCCTGTGGTACCTCATTTCAAAGAACTCAAATAAATGAGCATATGCCCAGCCGAAACCCCTAGTCTAACATTGTGAAGAAATACTTACTTAAAAGTGCAGTGATGATGATGAGGAGGAGAGACCATAGCAACATTTTTCCCCAGATAAAGGATGAAGGTAATCACCCTCCGAAACTCTTTGGAGGACTTCAAAAATGGTGTGGTTCTCCTTCAGAGTTTCCCGGGTGACTTTGCCGTGAAGGAGAATTAAAGACTTTACAACTCTTTCCTATTACAAACCAATCAGCTTCTAACATGTAAATATGGTGGTAAAAGGAAGATAAACCACAGGATGTGGTTCAGAAAGAACATGTGATGCAGAGGACATCAAAGGTGTTGTCCCCGTGTGGCCTCAAGATTGCCACCCTGTGTTTGAAAGTAGGTTACTTGATTTTTGTTTAGTATGAGTTAATCTAACAATGGAATGGAATAGAATGGAATGGAATGGAATGGATAGACTAAACTAGACTAGACTAGACTAGAATAGAATAGAATAGAATAGAATAACTGGAAAATGGAATGGAATATGGAATATGGAATATGGAATATGGAATATGGAATATGGAATGTGGAATATAGAAAATAATAGAAAATAGAAAATAATAGAAAATAATAGAAAATAATAGAAAATAATAGAAAATAATAGAAAATAATAGAAAATAATAGAAAATAATAGAAAATAATAGAAAATAGAAAATAATAGAAAATAGAAAATAGAAAAAGGAAAAAAGAAAATAGAATATAGAATATAGAATGGAATGGAATAGAATAGAACAGGCAATAGGCAATAGACAAATAGGAATAGGGAATAGGGAATAGGGAATAGGGAATAGGAATAGGAATAGGAAAAGGAATAGGAATAGAATAGAATAGAATAGAATAAGAGGAAAAATGGAATGGAATGGAATAGAATATAGAATATAGAATATAGAATATAGAATATAGAATATAGAATATAGAATATAGAATATAGAATATAGAATATAGAATATAGAATATAGAATATAGAATATAGAATATAGAATATAGAATATAGAATATAGAATATAGAATATAGAATATAGAATATAGAATGGAGTGGAATAGAATAGAACAGGGAATAGGCAATAGACAATGGAATAGGGAATAGGGAATAGGGAATAGGGAATAGGGAATAGGAATAGGAATAGGAATAGGAATAGGAATAGGAATAGGAATAGGAATAGGAATAGGAATAGGAATAGAATAGAATAAACAGAATTAGAAGGGACCTTTGGGGTCTTCTAATCCAACCTCCTGCTTAGGCAGGAAACCCCATCCCGTTTCAGACAAATTGTTATCCAATCTCTTTTTAAAAACTTCCAGTGTTGGAGTATTCACAAATTCTGGAGGCAAGTTGTTCCACTGATTAATTCTACTAATCAGGATACAGACGGATTGTTGTTTGGAACACAACAGGCCAGATATCACAATTGTCAAAAAACCAAAATGAACAATTTATTTATTTATTTACTGACTGTCCAGTCTCTTCTTTAAAAACCTCCAGTGATCAAGCACCCACAACTTCTGAAGGCAACTTCTGTTCTACTGTTTAATTGTCCTCCCTTTTAGGAAATTTCTCCTCAATTCCAGGTTGCTTCTCTCCTTGATTGGTTTCTGCCTATTGATTCTCATCCTGCCTTCTGGTGCTTTGAAAATTAAGTTGACCCCCACTTCTTTGTGGCAGCCCCTGAAGGATTGGAATACTGCTCTCATGTCACATCAACAGTTTCTGACTAATTTGATTCTGAACTTAACAATGGCAGCAAGACTGTTGGTGGCGCAGTACTGGAAGAGGGAAGATTTGCCTACTATTCAAGAATGGACGTTAAAAGTAACAAACTTAGCAGAGATGGCTAAAATATCAGCATACATCAAGGACTATTCAGATGAGAAATACAAACTGGAATGGAGAAGATGGATTGATTATATTCAAAATAAACACGGGACTAAGAAACGAGCAAGGAATGTTACAACTTATCTAAAGTTAGCTTTACAAGAGGGGAGTTAAAGTACAAGCGAGGGATGACCCTCTTAATTCTTTTTCTCTTGTTTTTGATTGGCTCCCCCTCTGCTTCCTCTCATTGTGTCTGTGAAAGCATAGAGGTAGACAGCAGAGTCTTCCAACTGGACGGCTTGTTTCTGCATGTTGAAAGTCCCCTTTTTATCATTTTCATCTTGAGTAGCCTGGAATCCTTGGGCAACTTTGTTAAACCTAGTCAACAAGAGCTTCAGAGGCTGACCAGGATACTGAATATACCAGAAGAGGTAATTCATGCCACTATACTGTACTTCGTAGGAACAATTGAGAGAGACAGTTTCTCCTTCAGCAATGGTCACCATGCCAGATGTTTGCTTCACTGACTGCCCTGTGCTTCCTCCTGGAGAGAACATAATGGAGAAGGCATGAGGTTAGTTGGAGAGATGGACGAGTACGTCCTTCTCCCCCCTTTGCGAAATGACCATGGTGCTGATTGGACCTACTTTCTTGATGTCTGCAAGCATTTAGACCAATTATGAGGTCCACCCTGGTCCAATTCCTTCCCAGGAATCATGCCCACCACCAAACAGAATGAACTCATGTTCACAATCTTCTTTTCTTCTGGATACTTCTGTTTGTGTTCTTTAGATTCCTTGCAGATATCTACTCATTCATGAAGGAGAATATTTGTCACTCAGTGTTGTGGCTCGGCAGGAGCCGTTGGAGCTGCCACCAGACTCCGACAGCGAGGGGCCCTATGAGTTAGCCCTGGAGGATGTGGAGGACCCTGGACAGGGTTACGACTCTGAGCAGGGCGCAGAGAGACTGGTTGGCCACCAGGTGGCGCCTGAGCCTTGGATCAGTGTGGAGGAGACAAGAGAGAGTGATCCAGAAACCACCAGTGAGTTGTTCCGGGATGCACGCCGTCGAAGGGCTACTCGGCGTCAAGAACAACTATGTAATTACAGGAGGTAATTACGCTCAGCTGATGCTCATTAAGCTCCTCTCCAGATTATAAAAGAGACTGCTTGTGCCATGCCCTTCTTGCAGAAGTCAACGTTAGGGACTAACAAGAAACAAACTTGGCAGGCTGGATTGCTGCCAGAGTTTGTTTGCATTGCTGCCAAGGTTTGTAGGACTTGCTGCCAAAGTGCTTATCTCTTTGTTGATTTGGCTTTCAGCCAACAAGAGTCTGGACTTATTAAAAAGCATTCTCATTTACGTTTGTCTCGGCTTTCGTTACTGGATGGAGGAGGGGGGGTCAGAACACTCAGGGTTGACATGAAGGCCCCTGAGTGCTCTCTGGGCTTGCTTGTGGTCTTGCAGATGTTTTGAAATGCAAAACTAGGCAACAACATAATCACCAGCACTGATGGTGTTATCTACGTTGGGTAATGAAACATATGCAAGACAATGAAGGAAGATCAGAAAGCACTAGGTTTACTCATTACTCATGCACTATACTGCCAATTACTCATTTATTCAATTTCAATGCCGTCAGTGGCGCAGTGGTTAGAGTGCAGTACTGCAGGCTACTTCTTCTGCCTGCTGGCTGCCTGCAATTTCGCAGTTCAAATCTCACCAGGCTCAAGGTTGACTCAGCCTTCCATTCTACCGAGGTGGGTAAAATGAGGACCAAATTGTTGGGGCCAATATTCTGACTCTATAAACAGCTTAGAAAAGGCTGTAAAGAGATATATACATCCAAGCGCTATTGCTAACTCTGCCCATTGCCAGGAGTTTGATCCTGACTGGCTCAAGGTTGACTCAGCCTTCCATCCTTCCGAGGTGGGTAAAATGAGGATCTAAATTGTTGGGGGAAATATTCTGACACTGTAAATGGTTTAGAGAAGGCTGTAAAGCATTGTGAAGCGGTATATACGTCTAAGCGCTATTGCTAACTCTGCCCATTGCCAGGAGTTTGATCCTGACTGGCTCAAGGTTGATTCAGCCTTCCATTCTACTGAGGTGGGTAAAATGAGGACCAAATTGTTGGGGCCAATATTCTGACTCTATAAACGGCTTAGAGAAGGCTATAAAGAGATATATACATCCAAGCGCTATTGCTAACTCTGCCCATTGCCAGGAGTTTGATCCTGACTGGCTCAAGGTTGATTCAGCCTTCCATTCTACCAAGGTGGGTAAAATGGGGACCAAATTGTTGGGGCCAATATTCTGACTCTATAAATGGCTTAGAGAAGGCTGTAAAGAGATATATACATCCAAGCGCTGTTGCTAACTCTGCCCATTGCCAGGATTTTGATCCTGACTGGCTCAAGGTTGATTCAGCCTTCCATTCTACCGAGGTGGGTAAAATGAGGACCTAAATTGTTGGGGAAAATATTCTGACACTGTAAACCACTTAGAGAGGGCTGTAAAGCACTGCAAAGACTAAGTGCTATTGGTATTGCCATCCTTCCAGATATTTTTCTCACTAAACTGACGCAGCTAGCTGTGCCTGGCCACACATGTAAGTGGATCATAAACTTTCCAGCCAATGGGAAACAACAGGTGAAGCTAGGCAAATATCAAATCAGATACCTGTAAAATTAGCACAGGTACAACCCCTGGGCTGGGTGCTCTCCCCATTTCTCTTTTCTCTTGAAACCAAACATTGCACTTGTTAAAGTACTGAAATTAGCAAATACTGCAACAGGTCTCATTTGAGATGATGAATCTGCATATTAAAAAATAAGGACTAGAGCAGATTCAGTTCCATGGAAGGGGGGAATTTACTCCTTTGGTCCCACACTGAGATCAGGATCGCTTCTCCCACTTGAGAGGAATTTGCACCAGAAATTCCAATTTTCCCTCTCCCTATGACCGATTCTAAGTTCCTGTTTTTGATTGGCTCCTCTTCTATTAAATCTCACTGTGTCTCTGATGGCACAGTAGTAGACAGCAGAGTCCTCCAGCTGAATGGCATCTTTCTCTAAATTGTAAGTCCCCTTTTTATCTCCTTCATGATGAGCAGCATTGAACCCTTGGACATCCTTGTCACCCTCTATCAACAAGAGCTTCGGAGGCTGACCAGGGTGCTGAATGTACCAGTATGCATAAACTGTGCTACTAAATTGTGTTTCATAGGAACAACTGAGAGACAAATGTTTCCCTTCAGCAACAGTGAAAATGCCAGATGTTTGCTTCACCGACTGTCCTGTGCTTCCTCCTGGACAGAAAATAATGCAGAAGGCATAAGGTTAAATGGAGAGGTGGACAAGTAGATATTTCTGCCTCATTTGTGAAACAACCTTGGTGCTTCTTGGACCTAATTTCTTACAGTCTGCAAATAATTTTGAGGGCTACCCTGTACTAATTCCTTCCCAGTTTTATATTCTTTGCAACATGCCCACCATTAACCACACAAGCTTCATTACAGCTGGATTTTTCTGTTTGGTCATTTATATTCCTTGCAAAACTCTACTGACAATCACACAGCTGTTTTCCAGGGTATCCCATTCTACCTGATTTCAAGGAATATAAACAACTCAAGATATGCCCAGCCAAAACTTACATTCTATCACCGTGGACAAATAAATACTCACTTAAAAGTGAAATGATGGTGATGAACACAAGGCACAGCCACATTTTTCCTGGTGGAGAATTGAGGTGCTACCCTCAAAGATTATTTGGAGGAGGATTTCAAAGCTCACCTTCAGAGTTTCCCTGCCAGCTTTGGTCTAAAAGAGACTTAGAGACTGCTCTTTCCTTTCACGAAGATATTTGTCTTCTAATATGTAAATTTGGTGGTCAAAGGAAGACAAACCACAGGATGTGATTCACTGAGCATATATGCGACAGAGGATATCATATGTGTCAACTGGCAAGACGCATGTTGAGTCAAGATTGCCACCCTGTGTTTTAAACTAGGTATAAGAAAGCAGCTCCTTTAAAAGAAGGATGCCAATGTTGAAGGTGATTCCTGAAAGAAATAGACATTGTTGACCAGGTGAAAGGAGAGGGAATTGGGGGGGGATAAATAGGAGAGATAGGAGGGGGAGAGATGTGGGTAATATGAAATGTGAGGTGGCAAGAATCATTTTGGACTCTGAAATGATGAAAATGGAAATGTGAATCCTAACATACTAAGTTCTTCTGGATGGACAACTCACAATGCTGACAACGCAATTATGGATGAAACATGTAACAGTGGTACCCACTGTCATTCGGGCACTTGGCACCATGTCCAAGAATTTTAGAAAATACATCAAGAAATTGCATCTTCCTGTAACAACACCAGAAGAACTGCAAAAAAAACTGTGCTACTCGGAATATCATATATTATAAGAAGATACTTGGTTGATACCTAGGATAATGTTAGCAACCCGTATCAACCATTAGCACCACTCATTGGTATTTGTGATGCATTTTTAAATGTTTAATGTTTCATATTTAAGGAATAAAAGATATAACAACAACAACATTTTTATTAAATTTTTATGTCGCCTGACTCTCAAATTTTCTGGGGAGCTCAGTCTACAAGCAGAACCAAGTCTCTTAAAAAGGGGCTGGAGAAATAATTTCATGGAACTGAATGTTAGAATTTAATAGAGCTGGAAGGGACCTTGAGGTCTTCTAGTCCAGCCCCTTACTCAAGCCTGGAGACCCAATATCATTTCAGACAACTAGCTGTGCAGTCTCTTGTTAAAAACCTTCAGTGATGAAGCACCCACAACTTCTGAAAGCAAACGGTTCCACTGGTTGATTATTCTCACTGTTAGCAAATTTCTCTGCAATTGCAGGTTGCTTCTCTCCTTGATTGGTTTCCATCCATTGTTTCTCATCCTGCCTTCTGGTGCTTTGGAAAATAAGTTGATCCCCCCCTCTTTTTAGTGGCAACCCCACAAATACTGGAATACTGCTCTCATGTCATATCAGTAGTTTCTGAGATATTTTCTGAGGCATCTGAGAAAGAAGAAAAACAATGAGTTTTATAGCTCTTATAACTTTTTCCTCTTTGGCCCCACTGTTAGCACTGTTCATCTGTTAATCATTTGGAATCAAATGAAAAATGTCAAAAGAAAATAAGACCCTGTCTTATTTTCGGGGAAACAGAGTAGTTATATCTGCAGTCTTCTTATGTATGTATTGCATATGTTATGGGAGTATGTATATGTATGTGTATATAGATAATTTTCCATAAGAACATTGTGCTGTTTTTTAAAAGAGTAATGAACTTAATTATTGTATGTCATTTGCTGAGGAAATCGTTTCATAAAGTGATTTGATATACCTAGTTTCTAGGTTCAGCATGTCCTGTCCATATTATTGAAACACGTGATGAGTCCATTTCTCTACTTTTTAACGGAGGAAAATAATGAACAGCATTATGATGTAACTAATAAAGAGAAAATAATGGTTAAGAAGGCGCACTAATGAGGACCCGGATTGTTGTTGGGGGCAATATGCTGACTCTGTAAACCGCTTAGAGAGGGCTGAAAGCCCTATGAAGCGGTATATAAGTCTAACTGCTATTGCTATTGCTATTGCTATCCCTAGCACCGCATAACTGAGTGATCTCCCATTACTTGCCCCAGCTTCTGCCAACCGAGCAATTCAAAAGCATGTAAAAATGCAAAGTGGAAAAAATAGGGACAATGTTTGGTGGGAAGGTGACAGCGTTCCGTGCCCCTTCAGCATTTAATCATGCCAACCACATGACCAGGGAGACATCTTTGGACAGAGTTGGCTCTTTGGCTTTGAAACAGAGATGAACACCACCCTCTAGAGTCTAGCACATATGTGCGAGGGGAACCTTTACCTTTATTTAGTCAGTGGTAGTCCAGGCATTTACTAGAACATTTGATTTAGTGAACAATCTTTGATGGCACTTAGACAATGTACACATCAGAGGTGGGTTCCTACCAGTTCGCACCTATTCGGTAGAACCGGTTCATCAAATCTACCGAACCGGTTAGAAGAGGTTCCACCAGTGGACCCAGAAAGCAGGCCACACCTACAGAAGAGGTTCCAAAATTTTTTGAAACCCACTACTGGTACACATCAGCAAAATTTCCATCTATCAATGACACCATATTACATGGATCCAAACATAGATCATGGCAATATATTACAGCACTCTGGGCCCTTGGGAAAATGAAGACCAACACCCGTAAACCTGGAAGTTGTGGTGTCATATTGTTGTGTATATAATAATAGTAATAAAACCTTTTTACTCCCAGTTTGAATTTCTGGGAAGCTCGATCAACAAGCAGAAGTGAGTCTCTAAAAACACTTTAAAATGTCAGAAGAATAATAATACGAAGAAACCAAATTGTAGAAAATCCAAAAGAAACCAGAAAGAAAAGAAATGAGGATTATTGTGGTTTCTCTGGCCCAGCTGGTCTGAGGGACAAGGAGAACAGGAGCTATCTAGACCCTTGAGAAGATTTTGGAAGTGCAAGAGTCACAAATGCAAATTCCCCCCGTCTCTACTCTTAATTCTTTTCTCCTGTTTTTGATTGGCTCTCCTTCTTCTTCCTTTCATTGTGTGTGTCTCTAAAGGCACAGAAGTAGACAGCAGAGTCCTTCAGCTGAATGGCATCTTTCTCTAAATGGAAAGTCCTCTTTTTATCTCCTTTGATGTGGATCGCATGGAACCCTTGGCTATAATTTTTATCCTCTGACAACAAGAGCTCCAGAGGCTGACCAGGGTGCTGAATGTACCAATATGTGTAAAATTTGAAACTATATTGTGTTTCATGGGAACAACTGAGAGAAATAGCTTGTCCTTCAGCAGCAGTCACAATGCCACCTGCTTGCTTCACTGACTCTCCTGTGCTTCCTCCTGGAAAGAAAATAATGGAGAAGACATGACATTAGTTGGAAAGGTGGACAAGTAGATCTTTCACCCACTCACTTTTCAGAAAAAATCCTGCTGCTGCAGGAATCTCAGCCACATTTTTTCCAGGTGAATAATGCAGCACTACCGGCAAAAATATATATTCTTTGTTGGACTTCAAAGCTGGCGTAGGTACTTTTCAGAGCTTCATTTTGCTATGAGAGGCTCTGCTGCTCTTTCCCGTCACAAATAACTTGGCTGTTGCCATTCAAACCCGGTGGCAAAAGGAAGAGGAACCACAGAATATGGTTCACAGAGCATATGCACTACAGAAGATAACTTGTGTGTGTCACCTGGTAAGACCCGCGTTGGCTCAGGACTGCCACCCTGTGTTTTAAAGCAGAGGTAAGGAAGCAGCCAAGTTACAGGATGAGTTCAAGTGTTGAAGGTGATTTCTGGCCATGTTGGGGAGATGAAAGTAGGAATTGGGACTATAACTAGAGAAGAAAGGGAGAGAATGTTTGTTTTTGTGTGTGAGAGAGAAAGAGACAGAGAGAGAGAGAGAGACAGACAGACAGACAGACAGACAGACAGACAGAGCGACAGACAGAGAGACAGAGACAGAGACACAGAGACACAGAGACACAGAGACACAGAGACACAAAGAGACAGAGAGAGACAGAGACAGACAACGACAGAGAGAAATGAAGATGGTGGGTAGATGGAAGGATGGGCTTAGGAGGGCCGCACATGGCTCTCCCAAGCTCTGTTTTCAACTGCAATGGCTTCCTGCCACCCTCTGCTCCGTTTTTGCTGGCAGAGGGTTGCAGGAAGCTGTCGCAGCCGAAAATAGACCTTGGGTGGCCACTTTTACTGGCAGAGCACATGGGTCATCTCAGGTGACATGAATGACATTGAGCTGGCCACGTCCACCCGGGCCCCTGGAGGTCAAACACAACCCTGATGTGGCCCCCAATGAAATTGAGTTTGACATCCCTGTACTATATCAACCAGAGATTCAGTGGTGAAATCTAATTTTTTTGCTACTGGTTCTGTGGGCGTCGCTTGGTGGGTATGGCTTGGTGGGGGTCATGTGACTGGGTGGGCATGGCTATGTAGCCATGTAATAGGGGGATCAAAAGACTTCCAGGTCCCTTCCAGCCCTGGATTATCCTCCATGCCAGGTTTATAGTCTTTCCTTCCTCTTCTTTTTCCCGCCCTCCCTCCCTTTCTTTTTCTTTCTTTCCCTTTCCTTCCTTCCTTCCTTTCTTCTTTCCTTCCTTCCTTTCTTTCTCAGCACCCCCACTCCCCCATTTTTGGCCTAGCAGTTTTCAGGGAAGCCTGCTGGAAGCAAAAATAGACCCGCACCCACCCCAGATGTGGGTTCCTGCCAGTTCTAACCTCTTCTATAGAAGCGGTTCCACAAATCTACAGTGCCATTTAGAACAAGTTCCAGCTCCCTCCCCCGCCCGTCTGCACATCATCAAGATGAAGAGCGAGAGGAGCAATTCTGGGAGCTGAAATCCACAAGTCTTAAAGCTGTCAAGTTTGAAAACCCCTGGGGGTTTTTCCTAAAGAGTTAGGGCTGCAAGGGTCTTGTAACTTGACAGCTTAAAGACTTGTACACTTCAATGCCAGAGTTTCTGAGCCAACATGACTGGAGGAGGAATTCTGGGAGTTGAAGTCCAGAAGTCTTAAAGCTGTCAGGTTTGAACACCCCTTGGGTTTTTTCCCCTAAAGGGTTAGGGGTCCAAGGGTCTTGTAACTTGACAGCTTAAAGACTTGCACACTTTAATGCCAGAGTTCCTGAGCCAACATGACTGGGGGAGGAATTCTGGGAGTTGAAGTCCAGAAGTCTTAAAGCTTTCCCAGATGGCATACTATTAGTTCTTCCTGTCAGAATTAAACCTTCCATCCAGGGATGGGTTCCTGCCAGTTGTAACCTCTTCTATAGAAGAGGTTCGAGAAATCTCCAGTGCGAGAGGAGGAATTCTGGGAGTTGAAGTCCACAAGTCTTAAAGCTGTCAAGTTTGAACACCCCTGGGGTTTTTTTTCTAAAGAGTTAGGGCTGAAAGGGTTTTGTAACTTGACAGCTTTAAGACTTGCGTGCTTCAAATGCCAGAATTTCTGAGCCAACATTTTGGTTGCTAAGCAACAGCGTTTTAAGTGAGTTTCACCACATTTTACAAGTTTGCCACTCCCACCCGATGACATGGCCAGCAAGCAACTCCCACCCAGTGACATGCCCAGCAAGCCACTCCCACAAAGCAGGCCACACCTACAGAAGAGGTTCTAAAAATTTTTGAAACCCACCACTGCCTCACTCCCACGTTTCTGGAGAACCTGTAGTAAAAAAAAATGCTTAACAAATTAAAAGTCCTGAAGATCAGCTGTGCGATGTGTGATCATTGGAACATTTTTTTTAAAAAAAACTTTTTTTTAGTATTTTTTACTACCAGTTCAGGCAAACCGGCCCAAACCATTTCATACCTGCTTCAGAGGCTGACTAGGTGTCGAATGTACCAGTGTGTGCAAAATGGGCCACTCAACTGTTCCTCATAGGAACAACTGAGAAAGAAAGCTCTTAACACTTTTTCTCCTGTTTTCGATTGGCTCCCCTTCTGCATCCTCTCACTGTGCCTCACTGAAGGCGCAGAAGTAGACAGCAGAGTCCTTCAACTGGGTGGCTGGTTTCTGCATGTTGAAAGTCCCTTTTGAACCGTTTTTATGGTGAATTGCCTGGAAACCTTGGGCACTGTTCTGAGAACTGGTCAGCAAGATCTCAGGAGGCTGAGCAGCTTGCTGAATGTACCAGAATGGGAAATTTAGATTACTGGATGGTGTTTCATAGGAACAATTGAGAAAGACTGGTTGTCTTTCAGTCACAGTCAGAATGCCAGATGTTTGCTTCACCGATTGTGCTGTGCTTCCTCCTGGACAGAAAATAACGGGGAAGGCAAGAGTTGAGTTAGAGAGACGGAGAAATAGCTTCTTCTCCCTCTATTCAGAAGCAACTTTGTTGCTGCTCCGACCTATACTTTCTTAGTGTCTGCAAACATCAATGCTAACGATGAGGCCTAACCTGGAAAAAATTCTCCCCAGCTCTATATTCTTTCCATCATATCCACCATCAAGCACCCTGAATACATACACTCTCTCACACAGGCAACCGCTATTCCAGGTAATTATATCCATTGTTGTTCTTGAAATTCCTTGCAGGTGATGTAAGACTAATGTCCCAAATATCTTCCAGGGGATCCTATTCTGCCAGCGTTCATGGAACCTCAACAGCTCAAGATGCACTCAGTCAAAACCTACAATCTAAAAGAGTGAAGAAAAAATACGTACTTAAAATTGTGAGGATGATGATGATGATGGACAGAGGTCGCAGAGGCATTTTTTCCAGAGAGGGAATGGGTGATGACAGCCCTGTTTGGAGGATTTCAAGGCTTGTGTGGTCACCTTCAGAGCTTCCCTGACAATCTGGCTCTGAGAGGTTACACAACTCTTCTCGTTCACCAATAAGTAGACTGAGGGCCTCTGAACTTGATGGCAAAAGGAAGACAAACCACAGGAGATGCTTCAAAGAGCGTATTTTGCTGCAGAAGGTGTTGTGTTTCATCTGATAAAACTCACATTGATTCAAGATTGCCACCTTATGTTGTGAAGTGGGTGTAAGAAGACAGAGGAGTTAAAGGAAGGATCTCGGTGTTAAAGGGCTTTTGGAAGGGATCCTCCCTAGTGTCTTGGCCCGTAAAGTCAATGTGGGAGAAATGTTTCATTTAGAGTTGCAAGATTCTGTTAATGTAGCCTTACAATAATATAGAATTCATTCCTTTCCCTGTACTTCTTCCCCGGACTACCTTTTAGGGCCAGATGTGCAGCAGCTGCCAAAAAAGCCAACACAGTACTACGCTGCATCAACAGAGCGATGGAATCAAGATCGTGTGAAGCTTTAATAATGCCTTGGTAAGGCCACACTTGGAATACGGCATCCAGTTTTGGTCTCCATGATGTAAAAAATATATTGAAACTCTGGAAAGAGTGCAGAGAAGAGCAACAAAGATGATTAGGGGACTGTAGGCTAAAACATATGAAGAACGGTTGCAGGAACTGGGTATGTCTAGTTTAATGAAAATAAGGAGTAGGGGAGATATGATCGCAGTCTTCCAATATCTCTGGGGCTCAAGGTTGGTCTCTTCCAACTCTGTCATTCTATTCTATTCTATTCTATTCTATTCTATTCTATTCTATTCTATTCTATTCTATTCTATTCTATTCTATTCTATTCTATTCTATTCTATCCCCCATTCTATCCCCTATTCTATTCCCTTTCCTATTCTATTCTGTTCCATTCCATTCTATTCCCTATTCTATTCCTTATCCTATTTCTTATTCTATTCTATTCTGTTCTGTTCTATCCTATTCTAATATTTTATTCTAATATTCTATTCTATTCGATTCTATGACAAAAGAGATTCAAAAAAAGGAGAAGACTGCCCCAAGCATTCTGATACTGAAGAAGGGGGAGTTTCCCACATCCCTTTTTAATCTGTTCCTGCTGTTTTCCTCTAAGCCAATGCTCTCTAGTTGTCAATCAATTAAATAATAGCAATAGCAATAGTTCTTAGACTTATACACCACTTTACAGTGCTTTACAGCCCTCTCTAAGTGGTTTACAGAGTCAGCCCCCAACAATCTGGGTCCTCATTTTACCCACCTTGGAAGGAGGGGAGGCTGAGTAAAACTTGAGCTTGTGAGAATTATAATAATTTAATAATAATAATACTTGAAGGTCAAAAAATCAAAGTTGAAAGATTATAACATAGCCTTTCTTTGGTGGGTCTCAGTGTTTCTCAGGACATTTCTCCTAGTAGGGAATCTTTGATGGCACATAGGAAATCTGCACATTGAGAAAATTTCCATCTCTCTATGGTAAAAGAATGCACAATTTGGATCCACACATAGATCACACTGGTGCATTATGATATTCTAGGTTCTTGGAAATAAATTAATGATAATGAAAGCCAAGGCCAGCTAAAAAACTGGAAGTAGCTCAAATTTCTGGAAAGCTCTGCCATCAAGTTCAATTTAAGAGTCTCTTAAAAGACTTCAAGAGTGAGGATGATATGGGGAAAACAGTTTTGCAAAATATACGAAAAAAGAAAGAAAGAAAGAAAGAATGAAAAAATGAAAGAAAGAAAGAAAAAGAAAGAAAGTGAAGGAAGAGAGGGAAGAAGGAAAAAGGAAAGAAAAAAAGGAGGGGGAGGGAAGAAGGAAATAAAGAAATAAAGAAAGAAATAAAGAAATAAAGAAAGAGAATGGAGGGAAGGAAGAAAAGAAAGAAAGAGAGAGAGGGGGGAGGGAGGAAGGAAAGTAAGAAAGAAGGAAGGAAGGAATTAAGGAAGGAAGGAAGGAAGGAAGGAAGGAAAGAAGGAAGGAAGGAAGGAAGACTATTTCTCTGGACCTACTCATGTTATGGACAAGAAAATTAGGATATCTTTTCAGTCTTCAGAAGAATTTGTGCCAGAAATGCAAATTTCCTCTGTCCCTACTTTGAATTCTTTCCTCCTGTTTTTGATTGGCTCCCCTTCTGCTTGATATCATTGTGTCTCTGAAGGCACAGAAGTAGACAGCAGAGTCCTCCAGCTGAATGGCATCTTTCTCTAAATTGTAAGTCCCCTTTTTATCGCCTTCCTGAAGAGCAGCATGGAACCCTTGGCTATCATTTTCAAATACAGGCAACAAGAGCTTCAGAGGTTGACCAGGGTGCTGAATGTACCAGTATGTATATACTGTTCTATATTGTGATTCATAGGAACAATTGAAAGACAGATGTTTTCCTTCAGAAACAGTTAGACTGCCAGATGTTTGCTTCACCGACTGTCCTGTGCTTCCTCCTGGACAGAAAATAATGCAGAAGACATAAGGTTAATTGGAGAGGTGGACAAATAGATATTTCTCCCTCATTTGTGAAACAACCTTGATGCTTCTTGGACCTAATTTCTTACAGTCTGCAAATAATTTTGAGGGCTACCCGGTACTAATTCCTTCCCAGTTTTATATTCTTTCCAACATGCCCACCATCAACCACACAAGCTTCAGTACAGCTCTTTGTTCATTTATATTCCTTGCAAAACTCTACTGACAATCACACAGGTATTTTCCAGGGTATCTTATTCTACCTGATTTCAAGGAATGAAAACAACTCAAGTTAAGCCCAGCCAAAACCTATCCCTGTGGACAAATACATACTTACTTAAAAGTGAAATGATGATGAGGATGATGAACACAAGGCCCAGCCTCATTTTTCCTGGTGAAGAATGGGGGCTCTACCCTCAAAAAAGTATTTGGAGGAGGATTTCAAAGCTCACCTTCAGAGCTTACCAGCCAGCCTTGCTCTAAAAGAGACTTAGAGACTGAGCAGCTCTTTCCTTTCACAAAGATATTTGTCATCTAATATGTAAATTTGGTGGCAAAAGGAAAACAAACCACAGGATGTAATTCACTGAGCATATGTACTAAAGAGGATATCATATGTGTCATGTGGCAAGACTCATGTTGAGTCAAGATTGCCACCCTGTGTTTTAAAGGAGTTATAAGAAAGCAGCTCCTTAAAGAAAGAATCTAGTTGATTTCTGAAAGAAATAGAAATAGGTGACCAGGTGGTTCCGGGGGGAGGTGCTTGCCGCCGACGGTAGCTTAACGAAGCTGCCCTCAGAGTTTTGGTTCGTATATCTATTTAAGATCTTAGATATCTCTTTTTCCAGACAAGGAAAAAGTAGGGAGGGACCCCAGCTAATTAGAGTCCTCTTTGAAGCTCACAGCCTTTTTATCTTTTGGCTGTGAACGAAAGAGAGTGATTCAATGAAAGCTGAGTCATTTACTCCGGCCAAAGCTTCTCAGCTGTCTTTTTTCAGCTCAAGGCGAGTTCCCCCCCCCCTCAGTACAAGATTTTGCAATTAACTTGTTAAAGATCAATCTGAGCAGCGACCATACCGGTGAACTTTTTTTTTCTCTATTTAAAATACCAGCTTCAATTTTACCAAAGACTCCTTTGTTTAATTTTTTAAAAAAATGGCGAATTTATAGCTTCCGCATTTTTTATAACGATATATTTTCAGCTTCCTGGACAGAACTAAGGATATAACTCTTTACAAATCAATTAGCCCCGTTCTTTCGATGATTTCCTTTTATCAACTGCCAGGGGTTTGCTGAAATTACCTTATCTCAAACTAATGTGAGTAAAGATTCTGTTTGTTTTCTTTTTATCATGGCACCGAAATCGAAGCAGCCCAGACGCTCTTTTACATCGCAGGCTTTTGTTGCAAAGCCGCAGCTCTTATCTTCCACGCCCCCTACTGGAGAAGTGCTAACGAAAGAATTTCTTTTTGAAACTCTCAATGAATTTAGAGAGGAGATGAAGCAATTTGTTACAGATTTATATGGCAAGCTTGGTGCTAAGATTGCCCAAACAAGAGAGGATGTCATGGGAGTTATGACTGTGATGACAGACTATGTTGCTGGAATTGAAGATAAGCTGGAACTCTTGGAGCAAACTAATTCTAACCTGATATCTAAAATTGAGGTGTTACAACAGGAAGTTGAAAATGCAGAAAAACAACTGGTTATGACAAATTATAAAAAGATGGAGCTGGCTTTAAAAGTTAGGGGACTACGTGAAAAGCAACAGGAGAACTTGAAACAGACTTTTTCAGAAGCTTTCAGTCGTTTGGTGGGAAGTCCGGGACTCAACTTTGATGGGCAGATTCAAAAAATTTACCGCCAGAATTCGTGGGCAGCAAAACAGAGACAGCTTCCGAGAGATATAATTATATATTTTGCTACAAGAGAATCCAGAAAGGCGATATTACAAGAGTTTTATAATACCGGGCTGCGAATTGATGGACAGGACCTGACTGTTTTTAAAGCAATACCACTTCAAATGTTGAGAGCTAGGAGAGACTATGCTTTTCTAACTAAAGAACTCAGAAACCGTCAGATACAGTATAGATGGGATGTGCCATCTGGTATTATAGTTACATTTGATGACCAAAAATATCACCTAAGCTCTGTTTGGGAAGCCCGAGATTTTTATTATGAGATCCTAAAGGCAGGACACCTTGAATCACCTGGACTTGAAGAAAAACAAAGAGAAGGAGAAGAGAAACAACAAAATACACCATCACAAGACAGAAAGTATCGCTTTCCCCTTCCGGAAAAGCAGAAGATCAAACAAGGATCCAGCCGTGTTCCCAGACGAATTAAAAATAAAGCGGATCGCAGCAACATTTATGAACACCAGCCATTGAATAAGGAGATATTCATGAAACCATTATAACAGTGAAAGTAAACATCTTGCTATATTAAATAGCATAAAAATGATATAATTTTTTGGCAAGGAAATTATATCAAATCAACTGATTTAAAATATTTGCCTTATTTTCAATTTGAACAATACTTTGTGACTTTTGTTTTGCATAAAATTGGTTTAGTTGTACATCGATGAAGAGACATTAAGGTTGAAAGAACTGATGCTGTTCTCCTTGGAAGATATTTTGTATGGGACTTAAAAAAGATTTGGTGGATAACTCTGAATTTTTATATAAGCTGTTGATGACTTATTTTCCAGGGTGAGGAGGGCGGAAACTGTGGTGTTCCTGGATTGGGGTTCAGGTTGAATGGAGTTGGGAGGTGTGGTGTAGATGGGAGGGTAGTGAAGGTTGAATTAGAGCTTACTTTGAGACAGAAAGTAAACTGATTTTTGTATAAACTGTTACTTGAATATAATGACTGGAAGGATATACCCGGGGAGTTTGCAGGAAGGCGGAGCAAATATGAGAGGAGTATGGATGAAGATAAAATATATCTATGTGTATGTATATGTGTGTGTATGTACATATATATGTGTATATGTATGTATATGGACACGGGTAGAGGCAGGATGAAGAGTTAGAAAAAGAAACCGAGAGAAGAATTTGAGATGTATTTAAATTGCTTTATAGAGAAGGAGGTATAAAAGGGACAAATTAAAGGTTTGGAAATAGACAGATATTTAGATAAAGAGATAAGGTCCATAGCTAGAGTAGAACTCTATTTTGGATAATTTATTTGGTTTCAATAGAGTTTGAAATCCTGCAAGTAATTAATTAATTGTGATCAGGAATGATGTACATTGTTTAAGTCTTAATAATGATGGGAAGCTGAGTTCAATGAAAAGAATTTATTGATTTTTCTCATTTTTTTTCTTCTTTTTTTATCTTTTAATTTTCAACTTACTTGGTTTTATTATATTCTAGATTGTGTTTGATAAAAAGCTATACCGGGTATGGGATCTGGGAAGTCAAAGGGGGGTAGGGAGGGGGGATTACAGGGGGGAGGGGGGGGGGAGGGGGGAAACATAGTTTCAATTTTCAAAACAATAAGAATGCACCTGTATACTGTTGCTCCTTTTTCTTTTTTTTTCTTTTCCTTTCCTTTTCTTTTTTTTCTTCTTCCTTTTTTTTCTTTTAATGTTAGTATAAGATACAAATCGAATAGATTAATGAATAGTAGAAATACACCGAAGTAAGGAGTAGAGGGAAAGAAGAGGGAGGAGTAGAGAGGGAGTGAGAGGGGAATGTAAGGAGGGTGAGATGGGGGAAAGGGGAGAGAGGCATGTTAGAGGGGGAGGGGAAGTAGAAGAGGGGAATGTTGGAGGGGAGAAATGAAAGTTGGAGGGGGAGAAGAAAGGGTGTATGGAGGATGAAGTGTTATATTGGTTTCCTATGGTGGAATATAAGATGAGTTGTGTTTAATCGCACAGTATACAAGTGATTGTAAAATGAAAATGAAAATAAAACAAAGTTGAAAAAAAAAAGAAATAGGTGACCAGGAAATGGAGAGAGTGAGGGGGGAGAGGGAGGGAGGGAGAGAGAAAGAGAGAGAGAGAGAAAGTTATGTGTATAATATGAAATGTGATTTTGAATGAATCATTTTGGAGTCTAAAATAATTATTATGGAACTTTAATCCTAACGTTCAAAGTTCTTCTGGATGGACATCTTATGGTATAAAGCTCTGAGGAGCCCATGATATCCAGAAGGGTTAATATAATTTTTCTCATCATCATTGCAACGTTGGTTTGGATGCAAGTCCAACTACATTAAAGGACCATAATTCCAGGGAAACCATCTGACTAGCCAGTGATGGTGAATCTTTTTCACCTTGGGTGCCAAAAACATGCACACTATCATCCCCACCCGCATAATTTAAGGCCCCCTGCACCGTGATCCCTGCTTGTGTGTCCCCTGCTGCCCTGAGCATGGGTTTCTTGGAGTGTGGGGAGGGCAAAAATGACTTCCCTGCCCCCCTGGAGGCCGGAAAAGGCCCATTTTCCAACTTCTAGTGGGCCCAGTAGATCTATTTTTCGCCCTCCCCAGGATTCAGAGGCTTTCTAGGAGTTTGGGTAGGGTGAAGATGGCCTTCCTCACCCCCTGGAGGCCGTGCAGTGGCCAGAAACTGTCAGTTTTCCAATTTCCAGGTTGCACATTGGATTGTTTTTTGACCTCTGGAGGCTTTAGGGAAGCCTCCGGAGGGAGAAAACGGCCGTGAATCAAGGCCAGAATCAGCTGGCCAGTGCACACATGCACTCTGGAGCTGACAGGGCAACACCTCACATGCCCTCAAAAATGGCTCTGTTTGCCGGGAAGAAGGTGGGGCTTAGCAGTGAGAAGACGGAGTTTCAGGCTATTCCTGAAATTCCCCTATTCCGAAGGAAATTGGATGGTCCGATTCAGATCCAAGCTGTCCCAGAGAGACAGTGAAAGGTTGGAGGAGATCCAGTGACCTCAGAGACGTTCGCAAAGTCTCTTTGGGGCTTGGAATTTAACCTCCTTTGCCAGTTCCTTCTGGATTAGCTGTAAGCTAACTGAAACTGCAGGTTGCCCCTAAGAATGGTGTGAGTGTTTTCAACAGGTAAGCTGATTTTATTGCTCAAAGTGATATGGTCCACATAAAAATTTAAGCTAATTGAAACCAAAGAACAGAAGAATCTAGCGGCGAATTGGTTTTTTTTTTAATGGGTTTATGGTCGGTGGTTACCCTATTTCTTAAATGTTGTAGACGCTACGTACATGGATAAAGGAAAGATTACTCCAACATCTCCTCTGACTCTCTTTAAGTGGGCTGTAAACCAATTTACTATAATTTGGCTCCTTACAATTTGACACTTTTATTGCTTGGCTGTGTTGGTCTAAGATCAGATAAGATTGCACAGCTCCCAGCGTGTTCTTACTTGCAAATACCTTAAAGCTTCTAAAGGGAAATAGCTGCGTCAAAAACATGGCGTCTATGCAAGCTTCAAATGATTCATTTCAAATGATTTTCTACGCGTTTCAAAAGTTGTCTGACACATATGATAGATTTGAAAAAAAGCTGGACTATTTATTGTTTTTAACATCAAAATATGAAGAAAAAAGTGAGAACGTTAAATGTTTGAATGTTCCTGAAATACAAATGAAGAATGTCAGAAATGAAGTTTCTCAACTTGCTGACACGCCGGGCATCTGGTTTACTTCGGAGGGAGAAAGAGATGCAACGTTTGAAAGGAGGGCAGCCATACAGAAGATTTATTTCAAAAGGCAGAGCACAGGAGGAATGAGAACAATTATGTCCTAGCCTGTCAGAGGTAGTCCAGGCATTTACCAGGACATTTGATTACGTGAACAATCTTTGATGACACTTAGACAATCTACATATCCGCAAAATTTCCCTCTGTCAATGGGACCATATTACATGGATCCAAACATAGACCAGGGCAATACATTACAGCAGTCTGGGTCCTTGGGAAAATGAAGACCAACACCCATAAGCCTGGGAGTTGTGGTTTCATATTATTCAGTATATAATAAAAGTAATAAAACTTTGTTACTCCCAGTTCAAATATCTGAAAAGCTCAATCAACAAGCAGAAATGAGCCTCTAAAAACACTTCAAAATGTCAAAGGAATAATTATACGAAGAAACCAAATTGCAGAAAATCCGAAAGAAACAAGAAAGAAAAAAAAATGAGGATTATTGTTGTTTCTCTGGCCCAGCTGGTCTGAGGGACAAGGAGAACAGGAGCTATCTAGACCCTTGAGAAGATTTTGGAAGTGCAAGAGTCACAAATGCAAATTTCCCCTGTCTCTACTCTTAATTCTTTTCTCCTGTTTTTGATTGGCTCTCCTTCTGCTTCCTCTCATTGTGTCTCTGACAGCACAGAAGTAGACAGCAGCATCCTTCAGCTGAATGGCATCTTTCTCTAAATGAAAAGTCCTATTTTTATCTCTGATGTGGATCGCATGGAACCCTGATCCATAATTTTTGTACTCCGACAACAGGAGCTCCAGAGGCTGACCAGGGTGCTGAATGTACCAGTAGGTGTTAAATGTGCCACTATATTGTGCTTCATAGGAACAACTGAGAGAAATAGCTTGTCCTTCAGCAGAAGTCACAATGCCAGCTGCTTGCTTCACTGACTGTCCTGTGCTTCCTCCTGGACAGAAAATAATGGAGAAGACATGACATTAGTTGGAAAGATGGACAAGTAAATCTTTCACCCACTCACTTTTCAGAAATAATCCTGCTGCTGCCTCAATTTATCTTCTTAGTGTCTGCACCCATCCATGCTGATTTTGAGATCTAACCTGAGGAAAAACATCCTTTCCCTTATGCCCTTCACAAGACACACTGAACTCACAAAGACACACACAAACACACAAACCTTTTCAGCTAAATACCTCTGTTCTTGTTTTGAAATTCCTTGCAAATAATTTATCGCCAATTTCCCAGGAATTTTCAAGGGGGTTCTATCTTACCTGATTTCAAGGAACCCCAAAAACCCAGAGATACACCCAGACGAAAATTGTATTCTAACATTGTGAAAAAATTAATACTCACTTATAAGTGAAATGGTGATGAAGATGAGCAGAGATCTCAGCCACAATTTTTTCCGGGTGAATAATGCATCACAACCCCCCAAAAATATAGTCTTTGGTAGACTTCAAAGCTGATGTAGTCACTTTTCAGAGCTTCGTTTTGCTATGAGAGGCTGTGCAGCTCTTTCCCATCACAAATAGCTTGGCTGTTGCCATTCAAGCCCAGTGGCAAAAGGAAGAGGAACCACAGAATATGGTTCACAGAAGGCATGAGGTTGATTGGAGAGGTGGACAAAGAGATATTTCTCCCTCATAGGTAAAACAACCTTGGTGCTTCTTGGACCTAATTTCTTAGAGTCTGCAAATAATTTTGAGGGCTACCCTGTACAAATTCCTTCCCAGTTTTATATTCTTTGCAACATGCCCACCATCAACCACACAAGCTTCATTGCAGCTGAATCTTTCTGTTTGTTCATTATATTCCTTGCAAAACTCTACTGAGAATCACACACGTATTTTCCAGGGTATCCTATTCTACCTGATTTCAAGGAATGAAAACAACTCTAGTTATGCCCAGCCAAAACCTATCCCTGTGGACAAATACATACTTACTTAAAAGTGAAATGATGATGAGGATGATGAACACTAGGCCCAAACACATTTCACCTGGTTTAGAATTCGGATGCTATCCTCAAAAAATTATTTGGAGGAGTATTTCAAATCTCACCTTCAGAGCTTCCCAGCCAGTCTTGGTCTAAAAGAGACTTACAGACCGAACAGCTCTTTCTTTCACAAAGTGATTGGCTTCTAATATGTAAATTTGGTGGCCAAAGGAAGACAAACCACAGAATGTGATTGTAAAGAGGATATCATATGTGACAACTGGCAAGACTCATGTTGAGTCAAGATTGCCCCCCTGTGTTGTAAAGTAGGTATAAGAAAGCAGCTCCTTTAAAGAAAGAATTTAATGTACTGTTATTTAATTCAATGTGCTGAATGTACCAGTATATGCAAGAGGAGGTAATAAACTCTGTTTCATAGGAACAATTCAGAGAGAGGCAAGTTATCCTTCAGAAACAAACAGAATGCCAGGTGTTTGCTTCACCAACTGTCCTGTGCTTTCTCCTGTATATAAAATAATGGAGAAGACATGACATTAGCTAGAGAGGCAGGTCTTAATTAGTTTTCAGAAATCAACCTGGTGCTTCCTGGACTTATCTTTTTATTTCTGCACTCATCAGCGCTGATTCTGAGATTCAACCTGCACACATTTCTTCTTTTACATTCTTTGCCGGATGCCCACCAACAAACACAATAAACCTGTAGACACAATTTTCTTTTCAACTAAATACTGTTCTTGTTATGCAATTCCTTGCAGGTAATGTACTGCCAATTTCCCAGAATTTTCCACGGGATCCTATTCTACCTGTTTTAAGGAAGCTGAACACAAGATATGCCAAAACACAACATACAGCTGAAAACTGTAGTCCAGGGTTGTGAAACCCAAGGGCTGGGGGTGGGAACAGGCCCGCAGGGTGCTTAAACTTCTTTTGGCCTGTGGGCCACTGGCCCCTCCAGCAGCTGAATCAGAAAAGGAGGAGGCGTGGGAGTCAGGGTTAGCATCAAGGCAACCTAGGAGCTCCGAGGGGGAAGATGAATGGGGCTGGCAGAGAGAGAGGGAGGGAGAGAGATAGAGAGAGAGAGACTCTCAACCCTCAGATGGACAGTCGACAGCTGGGTCCAGTGCCTGACACACAGCTATGCGGAAGGCAGAGGAAAGGAGAGCAGTGGAAATCTATGGGCTGATCCTTGGGATGAAAGAGCCTTCTAGCTCCTAGCGAAGGAGGCTACTCTACCTCTGGGGATAAAAGGCAGGGGGGCAGAGATGAATAGGTATGGCAGACAACTATTCATCTTCTGGCCGGACAGACTTGTTAGCCTGCAAAAAAAATGTTTTGCCAGGACTAATGGCAATCCTGGACACACCCACCTCCCCCCCCCCAAGGTCAAACAGAATCCTGATGTGGCTCTCAATGAAATCAAGTTTGATACACCGGTGCATACAGCCGCCTGTGTGATGCTCCACTGAGGAGTTGGAGCATCACGGAGGCTCGCGGAGGCGCTAAGATGCACGTGCATACTGCATGGATCCGGAACCCACCACTGGTCTGGAGCCTATTCCCCGTGTGTGCAGAGTTGCCAGATGAAGGGAACAGCTAAAGAATAGGGGTTGACTTGGGAGTAAGGCCAGATGATGAATGGCCCCTCCCAGAGGAAAGAAAAGAGGAGCAAAGGGGAGTGGAGTTTGCAGGAGACATTTAGTTCACTTAATTGGTTCAGGACTCTCCAAGACTCCTTTCCATGTTTTGCAGATATCAGCCTGTCAGTTCTCCAATCCAGATAAGGTCTGTGACTGTAAATCCTCCCATTGAAAGACTTTGCTGGATTTGAATGAGCAGAATTCATGGTAAATTAGTAAAAGGGGTGGGGTTTTTTTGGACAAGGAGATCAAGAGATATTTTCAATGACAATTTTTTTCTTGTCACTTCATTCTTTTTTTGTGTTTTTGATTGGCCCATCTTCTGCTTCCTGTCACTGTGTATCTTGGAAGCCACAGAAGTAGACAGCAGAGTCCTTCAACTGGATGGCTGGTTTCTGCATGTTGAAAGTCCCTTTTGGCTCTTTTTCATGGGTAATGTGAGTAGCTTGGAATCCTTGAGCTTCTTTGGAATAAGATGCCAAAAGTAATTCTGGAGGTTGACCAGGAAACTGAATGTACCACAATAGAAAGTGTGTGCCTCTAAGCTGTGCTTCATAAGAACAATTGAGAGAGACACGTTGTCCTTCAATAACACTCACAGTGCCAGATGTTTGGTCCACAGACTGTGTTCTGCTTCTTCCTGGAGAGAAGATAATGAAGAAGACATTTTCTATATATTTGGTTAATAGCTTACTTGGGGTTATGACCAGCCTAGTCCCACTTCGAAGGTGACCTTATTGGTGATACCATAATACACAGTTCTTTCTGCCTTAGCAAAAATGTGATTTGTATCTCTTTCAGTAATCAAAACTTTTTTTAAATAAAAGCTAAATTTCTCAAGTTTAGGATAAAAAACATTAAAGACCCAGTCCTTGGAGATCAGAAGCTTCATTTGGACATCTATACCGATCAAATACTATCACTAGGGATCTAGTTTCTTCTTTGGACGTCTGACTCCACTCTCTGCCATTTTGTCTCTAAAAATTTAGAGGATTTCCAGGTTCTTATTGGGCTATCCAATTTGTTCAGGAAAGGATTTTTAAATTATTGGATTGTACTTTTTAAAAGAAGGCAAAAAAGGAAAGAAAATGACATAAAAAAGAAAAAGGAAGAGAGAGAGAAAGAGAGAAAGAAAGAAAGAGAGAGAGAGAAATAGAAAGAGAGAGACAGAAAGAGCTTGAATTACTTTAAAAATGTATCCCCATAATATCACTCACTTGGTATAACATGCAGTTTCGTCCCAGAACCAAAAGTGGCTTTGCTGCTTCTTCCTCCATAATTAAGCACATTGGTTCAACCCTTTGCAATATCTCTACTGACAGTTATCTCCACACTGTTCACTACTTAGTATACCAGCCTGATGAGCAAATGGGTTGACAGGTTTGTTTCAAAATCTAGAGACGCCATTGACCTTAACCACATTAATGTCTTTCTGCTTTAGGTGGGCCTGGCCCAGAGGCTACACCAGGAGACCTGTAGGATAATTGTAGAACTGAAGCATAACAGATAATATGAGCCAACCCTCTTGCACTGACCACTACAGTGGAATTAACGGACAAAAACCTACTTGGCATGACAACCAGCCTTGTCCCACTTCCAAAGAAAACCTTTTGGACTCCAGTGCTTTCTGCCTTAACAAAAGCGTGTCTTCCTATTTGTAGCAGCAGCTAAAATTTCCATTTGAAAAAACTAAACCTCTAGACTTTAGGATTAAAATATTAACAATGGCTGATGCAGGATTGTCAAATGTTTGATTGTTGTTTCGTGGCAACAAATGTAAAAGTTAACCTCAATGTTAACTTTTAGCCTCCATGCAGGTCAGTGCAGGTCAACAGAGGTGAACATATAGGTCCTTTCCCCTATTTCAGAGACAATTTTGCTGCTGGTGGGACCATTTTTCTTGTTGTGTCAAAACATCTATGCTAATTATGAGGGTTACCATGGACAAACTCTGTCCTTGTTTTATATCCTTTCTACCATGTTCACCAGCAAACATATTGAACATTTACACAAAAGATCCTCCATTCCAGTTTAACTGCTTCCCTCCACATTCTTGCAACATTGATGTCCATTCTCCAGACATTTTCCAGAGCATCCTACTCTACCTCATTTCAAGGAACCTAAACAGCCCAAATATATACCTAGCCAAAAGCTTTAGTTCAACATTGTTAGGAAAGATGTGGTGGACATATCAAAATGTGAAAAAGATATTGGACAAAAATGCATACATGGATGGAAAAAAGGATAAAACAACATATACTGATTTGTAACCAGAGATGTTTTTTTCATGTTTTAATATCTGTATTGTTTTAGCTGTGTTCCAACATCGCAGGGGCTGCCACCAAGAAGATGGAGTCAAGCTATTCTCCAAAGCAGCTGTGGGCAGGACAAGAAGCAATGGGTGGAAACAAGAAACAAGGAGAGAAGCAACTTAGAGCTAAGAATAAATTTCTTTACAATTAGAACAATTAATCAGTGGAACAACTTGCCTCCAGAAGTTGCGAACGCTCCAACACTGGAAGTTTTTAAGAAGGTGTTGGATATCCATTTGTCTGATGTAGTGTAGCTTTTCTTACCTGAGCAGGAGGTTGGATTAGAAGACCTCCAAGGTCCCTTCCAACTCTGTTAATCTATTCTATTCTATTCAATAAAATAAAATAAAATACTTTAAAAACATTGTGAGGAAATAAATACTTACTTAAAAATGAGAGGGTGATGATGATAAACAGCCACATTTTCTTGGCCAACTTTGCTGTAGAAGAGACACAGAAATTTCACTTCAAGAAAGACATGGACTTCTCATATGTAAATTTGGTGGCGAAGGAAAGACAAAGCACAGGATATGGTTCACAGAGCATATGTGCTACAGAGGATATCCTGCATGTCACCTGGTAAGACTCATGTTTTACATCATCAGTGAAGAGAACACAGGTGCTTATAGTATGATCTCAAAGGTCATTCGTGTAAAGTATCAAGAGTGTTGCTCTTAAAACACTGCCTTGGGGGACAACACTGTTTACAAGTGCAGGATTTGATAGGGCGCTCCCTATTTTGACCACTTCTTATTAATTTCTTTATTTCTTTTTTCTCAATAGATTTTAGACTGTGTTTGTTAGAAATCCATACTGTGTACGGGTTCTGGGAAGTTGGGGGGGGGAGGAGGAGAGGGATTGGGGGGGGAGGGGGAGGGAGGGAGGGGTATACATTAGGCTAGACAAGAATTTGGTGGTAAACTAGAACTATTTTGACACACAAAAAAATTGTACTCCGATGTCTCACTGATTGAGGAATGATGAAATGTTTGTTTTAAAAGAAAATAAAACTTTTGAAAAGTAAGATCTCGGGAGGCTGAGCAGCTTGCTGAATGTACCAGAATGGGTAATTTAGACTACCGGGTGGTGTTTCATAGGAACAATTGAGAAATACATGTTGTCTTTCAGTAACAATCAGAATGCCAGATGTTTGCTTCACCGATTGTGCTGTGCTTCCTCCTGGACAGAAAATAACGGGGAAGGCATGAGTTGAGTTAGAGAGAAGTAGCTCTTTCTCCCTCTTTTCAGAAGCAACCTTGTTGCTGCTAGGACCTACTTCCTTGGTGTCTGCACTCATCAATGTTAACGATGAGGCCTGGAAAAATTTCTCCGCAGCTCTATATTCTCTCCATCATATCCACCATCAAGCACCCAGAATAGATACACTCTCTAACACAGGCTCCCCAGGATTCAGAGGCTTTATAGGAGCTTGGGGAGGTTGAAGATGGCTTTCCTCACACACACACCCCACCCCGGAGGCCCTCCAGTGGCCAGAAATTGTCTGTTTTCCAATTTCCAGTTTGCGCATTGGACTGTTTTTTTTTTTTACTTCTGGAGCTTTAGGGAAGCCATCTGAAGCCTCCGGAGGGAGAATACGGCCGTAAATCAAGGCCAAAATCAGCTGGCCAGTGCACACATGCACTCTGGAGCTGGCAGGGCAACATCTTATTTGCCCTCAAAAATGGCTCCGTATGCCCTCTGTGGCATGCGTGCCATAGTTTCGCCATCACGGGACTAGCATAGCAATCGTTTGTCTGCTAAAAGTCATTATCAGGTAAGTTTCTAGCGTAAAAGTAAAGGTTCCCTTTGCACATATGTGTTAGTCATTTCTGACTCTAGGGGACGGTGCTCATCTCCGTTTCAAAGCCAAAGAGCCAGCACTGTCTGAAGACTTTCTGTGGTGATGGAGCCAGTATGACTCAATACTGAAGCCGCACGGAACACTGTTACCTTGCTACCAAAGGTGGTTCCTATTTTTCTATTTACACTTTTACATGCTTTTGAATTGCTACGTTGGCAGAAGTGGGGACAAGTAACGGAAGCTCACTCAATTATGTGATGCTAGGGATTTGAACTGCCAAACTGCCAACCTTTCTGATCGACAAGCTCAGCATCTTAGCCACTGAGCCACTGCATCTCCTAGGCATGTTTCTAGTAAGACTCATTTGTCTCAAGATCTGCCCCTGGGTTTTTTAATGTCAGAAGGCAACTGTGTTGAAGGAAGGATCCCAATGTTGAAGGTCCTTGGGAAGGGACCCCCCCCCCTAATTTCTTGGCATGTGGAGGGGGAGAAACATTCAATTAGTGTTGCAAGATTTGGTTCATGTAGCCCTATAATAATTTAGAATTAATCTATCTGGTTTTACATCTTCTATGCACCACCTTGAAAGCCAGGTAGACATAGGGAGAGAAAAAACAAGGGAAGAATGCCTCAAAATTCTTCTGGTAAAAATAAATAAATAAGGGGAAATTCTCATCTTCCTTCTTAATTTGATCCTGCTCTTTGTGAATAGCCCCTCCCACAGGAAATAAAAGAGGAGTGAAATGGGAGGGGGCTTTTGCAGGAAACAATCTGTTTGTTTGGTAGTTAGATTCATTTCAGGAGTGTGGAGATCTGTCCGTGAATCTCAGAGACTCTGTGCCAGGTCTTTCCTTTCCCATCAATGTGTTTGAAAAATATTTACATGACAGCTTTCTAAGCTAGATAGGGTCTATGGTCATAAATTCACCTTTTAAAGAAACTTTACTGAATGGGATGAGAGGAATTCACATTTGTTTAATAAAAAGGGTTTTGTCAGGACCAGGAATCTGATTCATGCTTTTTGGGGAAGCCTAGGTCAGAACAGTTATGTCCTAGCCTATCAGTGGTAGTCCAGGCATTTACCGGGACATTTGATTTCATGAGCAATCTTTGATGACAGACAATGTGCACATCGACAAAATTTCCCTCTGTCAATGGCACCATATTACATGGATCCAAACATAGACCATGGCAATACATTACAGCAGTCTGGGTCCTTGGGAAAATGAAGACCAACACCTGTAAACCTGGGAGTTGTGGTTTCATATTATTTGGTATATAATAAAAGTAATAAAACTTTGTTACTCCCAGTTCGAATTTCTGGGAAGCTCGATCAACAAGCAGAAGTGAGCCTCTAAAAACACTTCAAAATGTCAGAAGAATAATGTCACGGAGGAACCGAATTTTAGAACACTGGAAAGAAGCAAGAAAGAAAAGAAATGGAGGAAGGGGCCGATGCCGTGATGAGACGAGGTGCGATCTCAAAACTCTGAGATCGCAGTCAACACTTTTATTACTGGGGGGTCCCAACGGACCTAAATCATCTCGAAGAGATAGTGAATAGGAAGATTACGTCTTGCTGATCTCGGGGATATCGCAAAATCTCCGAAAGAAGCAAGAAAAAATATTAGAGCTGGTAATAAAAATTCCAGTCTTTGGTCAAGACTGACAAAGTCAGGGCAGCCTCAGAACGGAACGATGTGGAAAGAGAGAGTGTTGAGAGCTGGTGAGAAACTTTTATTGTTTTTTAAAAAACGGACTGCCTATAAAATCTAAAAACCAACTTAAATCAAAGAATAGAAGAACTTAGAGGCGAATTTGATCTTTGTAATGGTTCTGGACATTGGTTATCATACTTATTAAATGCTACTTACATGGATTGAATCTAAGCAAACCTTTTCAAATGGATGGATTAAGCTTTCTTCTTCTAACATTTCTTTGTGACTTTCTGCAAGCTACAGATTGATTGTTTTGACTTCAACATTGCAAGGTGTTACTGCCTGGCTGTTTGGCTTAAGATCTGATAAGATTCCACAGCTGTCCCTTTGAAGTTTGTTTTCACTTACAGAGAGCTTGTGAATGTATGTTTTAATCTTGCTGACCTTCTAAGAAAAAAAAATCTGCATATGAATATGGTGTTCGCAGAGTTTTTGAATTTGCAAGGAATATTTTCAGAACTGCAAAAATTATTAAATGCAGAGGAAAGAATTGAGAGAAAATTGGAATATTTGGAGCATTTAACAATAAAATATGATGAGAAAACTGAGAATGTTTTTCAAATACAAAATAAGGAGATTGAAATTCAAAAAACTGAAATGGACGACGAATATAAAGAAATTAAACCTGTTGATATTCATGGCAATTGGTTTATTTCTGAAAAAAGAAATAATGGAATATTGAAAGAGGAATTAAATGGAGAGAAAATTTATTTCAAAGGACAGGACATAGAAGAAGAAGAAAATATTAAATAAACTATGGACTATGAAATACTATGTGCAAAATATTTGATAACACTGCTGATAATTAAAGACAAGCTGAACAAAGAAACAGAAAGAGGGCATCAAGACTACATGAGAGATATTACAAGCAAGGAGTTGCTAAGAGGAGTCCATACAGATTTGATCAAGGGGATGTTTGGAGGACTGGATCCACAAATGGCAGAAGACATTATATTGTTTTGCTATTGAAAAGATATAGGTTGATAGATGGAAGAGTACAATTTAAAACCAGCTAAACTTAGTTACATTTAGTGACAATAGGTGTAGTTAAATAAAAATTGATAATGATAGTAATGTATACAATGTTTAGTGTTATGATAAGTAATAATTAGATATGAATATTGAATGTTACCCATGAAGGGAAGGTTCCCCTCATCCGGGACCTAATATTAGACAAGGGGGAGACCTGGCATGTATTACTGAAACCTGGCTGGGCCTGGAGGGAGGAGTCCCCCTCACTGAAATGTGCCCATATTTCAGGTGCTTCATCAGCCATGACCCCAGAAAAGGGGTGGGGAGTCGCTATCATCATCCGAGGGTCATTAGTCCCTCATAGGATCCCTGCTCCGGAGCTTGTCGGGTGTGAGTCATTATTGGTGAAGTTGGACCTTGAGGGTCAAGTGGGCTTGTTGCTGACGTACCTTCCTCCCAACAGCGTTACAACAGCCCTCCCCTCGCTCCTCGAGTCAGTAGCCGAGCTGGCGGTAGAGTTCCCTAGGCTTATGGTCCTGGGGGACTTCAACCTGCCTTCGCTCGGTGGACACTCTGATGGGGCGCAGGAGTTCATGGCTTACATGACAGCCATGGACTTGACCCAAGTAATCCAGGGTCTGACTCAGCGGGGCACACACTCGACCTCGTATTCCTCTCGGAGCAGTGGAGACGTGATCTAGATTTGAGGGGCATTAAGATCTTGCCCTTGTCATGGTCTGATCACTTCCTACTGAGGCTTGACTTTCGGAGACCAATCCCCCACTGTAGGGAGGAGGAACTGATTAGGTGGCCTGATGGACCCTATGGGATTTCAGACGGTGCTTGGAGAAATACCTGATACTCTCGTCCACAATCTGGTAGAGTCCTTAGTTGCTACTTGGAATACAGTGGCAGCGGGGGCTCTAAACCATATTGCGCCTTTACGGCCTCACCGAGGTAATGGATCCAGGAGAGCTCCTTGGTTTACTGAGGAACTCCGGGAGAAGAAGTGCCAAAAGAGACGCCTAGAGCGCCGCTGGAGGGCCAGTAACTCTGAGTCAGACCGAGCACTGATGAGAGCCTTAATCAGGACCTATCTCGTGGCAATCTGGGCGGCGAAATCTGAGCATTTTACCGCTCTTATTGCATCTGCTGAATCATGCCCAGCCACCTTGTTTAGAATAGCCCGCTCCCTCTTGAATGGGAGGGATGCGGACGACCCTTTACAAGATAGGGCTGAGGAATTTGTTCAGTTTCTAATGGATAAAGTCGCTCGGATTCAGACAGATCTGGACTCCAATTGCACGGTACCAGCCGAGGGACCGGGAGAAGGTCTTGAGCGAATTTTATGGAGTGAGTTTCAACTTGTCGCTCCTGAGGAAGTGGACAAGGCCATGGGAGCGGTGAGTGCCTCCACCTGTATACTGGACCCGTGCCCCTCCTGGCTGGTCTCGACCAGCAGGGAGGTGCACATGGCTTGATCCAGATGATAGTTAACACCTCTCTCCGGGAGGGGTCCTTCCCACACCTCCTAAAGGATGCGGTGGTGAGACCCCTCCTGAAGAAATCTTCTCTCGATCCAGCCATCTTGAGTAACTATTGCCCAGTCTCCAACCTCCCCTTTGTTGGGAAGGTTGTTGAGAAAGTCGTGGCCTTTCAACTCCAATGGTCCTTGGATGAAACCGATTATCTGGATCCCTTTCAGTCCGGTTTCAGGCCTGGTTACAGCACAGAAACTCCTTTGGTCGCGCTGATCGATGATCTCTGGTGAGCCAGGGATAGGGGTCACTCCTCTATCCTTGTGCTTTTTGACCTCTCAGCGGCCTTCAATACCATCAATCATGGTATCCTTCTGCGACGGATACGGGAGGTGCGAGTGGGAGGCACCGTTCTTCGGTGGTTCTCCTCCTACCTCTTGGACAAGTCGCAGTCGGTGTTGGTCGGAGGGCAGAGATCAACCCCTAGGCCCCTCAATTATGGGGTGCTGCAGGGTTTGGTCCTGTCCCCCCTCCTGTTCAACATCTACATGAAGCCGCTGGGTGAGATCATATGCCGGCACTGGAATAAATATCATCAATATGCGGATGAAACACAGTTGTATCTGTCAGCCCCGTGCCAACTCAGTGAAGCGGTAGAAGTGATGTGCCAGTGCCTGGAGGCTGTCAGGGTCTGGATGGGAATGAACAAGCTGGTGCTCAATCCCGACAAGACCGAGTGGCTATTGATGCTCCCTTCCAAAGATGGTTCAGCTATTCCATTTCTCAGCCTGGGGGGGTGAAATTATACGCTCCTCAGAGAGGGCCCGCAATTTGGGAGTCCTCCTGGATACACAGCTGACTTTAAAACATCATCTGTCAGCTGTGACCCGGGGGACCTTTGCCCAGGTTCGCCTGGTGCACCAATTGCAGCCCTAGCTGGACCGGGAGGCCCTTCGGATAGTCACTCATGCCCTCGTCACCTCAAGACTGGACTACTGTGAGGAAGAAGGTGGGGCTTAGCAGTGAGAAGACGGATTTTCAGGCTACTCCTGAAATTCCTCTATTCCAAAGCATTTGGACGGTCCCTTTTTGGACCCAAGCTCTCCTGGAGAGACAGTGAAAGGTAGGAGGAGATCCAGTGGCCCCAGAGATGTTTGCAAAGTCTCTGGGGACTTGGAAATTAACCTCCTTTGCCAGTGACTTCCGGATTAGCCATAAGGCTAACTGAAACTGCAGATAGTCCCAAAGAATGGCGAAAGTGTTTCCAGCTGGTAAGAGGATTTTATTACTCAGAGAAAGACAGTCCGCCTAAAACTTCAAGCTAATTTAAATTAAAGAACAGAAGAATCTAGCAGTGATTTTGATCTCTTTATTGGTTTATGGACAGTGGTTATCCTACTTTTTAAATGTTTTAAATGCTATTCACACGGACAAAGGATAGATTACTCCAACATCTCCTCTGATCCTCTGCAAGCGGGTTGTAAACCAATTCACTATAATTTGGCTGCTTACAACATGACACTTTTATTGCTTGGCTGTATTGGTCTAAGATCTGATAAGATTGCACAGTTCCCAGCTTGTTTTTATTTGCAAATACCTCAGAGCTCTCAAGAAAAAATACTAACTGCATACAAATATGGCATCTATTCAAGCCTCTATTCAAATGATTTTTTTGGCACTACAGAAATTATCTGCCACACATGATAAAATTGAGAGAAAATTGGATTATCTAGTGTTTCTAGTAACAAAATACGAGGAAAAAAATGAGAATGTTGAACGTTTGAATGTTCTTCAAATACAAACTAAGTAAATGAAATGCCAGCATGTGGTTATGGATTAAATCTTTGGTAGAGTTAAGGATGAAGGATGTTTAAATAACTGTAGTCAATTAAAAGTAGAGGTATGATGATGTTAATATAGTAAACATTTGAGTTAAGATATTTGAATTAATATGAATTAATGGAAGAGATGCACCAAAACTTGTTGTAACCAGCTGATATACTTTTTTATAACATATACTTGTTGTGTTTTTTTTTCTTTTTTTTCCTTTTTTGCTGTGAGTGTGTGTTTTTCTTTTTTAATTGTTGTGTATATACAAAGTATGTCTGTGGGGGGAAATATAGTTAGGATAAACTAGTAAAGGTAAGGGAATACCTATTAAATGAAATAATAAATGTGTAAGAATGATAAATGCTAAAACGCTTGTAACCAAATGACATGCTACATGTGATGATTTTTTTTCTCTTCTCTGTTTTGTTTCTCGTTTTTTCTTTCTTTTTTTGCTTTGTTTTTTTTTTCTTTCCCCACTGTTGTGGGTATGTGTTGTTTATGTAACAAAAAAATAAAATAATTTAAAAAAAGACTGGACTACTGTAATACGCTCTACATGGGGCTGCCCTTGAAGAGTGTTTGAAGACTTCAGCTTGTCCAGAATGCAGCCGCGCGAGTGATTGTGGGTGCACCTCGGTACACCTATCCTCCGTGAGCTGCACTGGCTGCCCATTGGTCTCCGGACATGCTTCAAGGTGCTAGTCGTTACTTTTAAAGCCCTACATGGTATTGGACTTGGGTACTTGAGAGACCACCTCCTGCCAGTCACCTCCCAAAGACCTATTAGATCCCACAGACTAGGCCTCCTCCGAATTCCAGCTGCCAGCCAATGTCAGCTGGTGACTCCTTGGGGGAGGGCCTTCTCTGTGGCTGCTCCGGCCCTCTGGAACGATCTCCCCATGGAGATCCAGACCCTTACTACCCTTCCGGCCTTCGGCAAAGCAGTTAAGACATGGCTGTTCCAGCAGGCCTGGGGCTGTTGAACTATTCAGCCCCATTCGAGGTTACGGCTGTTGTAGAATTTTAAATTGTTGTTTTTTATTTTATTTTTTGTATCCCCTCCCTTTTTATTGTTAGCCGCCCTGAGTCTCTCGGGAATAGGGCGGCATACAAACTTAATAAAATGAAAATGAATGAAATGAAATAGAAATCCTTTTGGACTATATATAAAGTTTATTAATAATAACAACAATAAAAAATAACAAACTTAGACACAGCTAAGTTTTAATTATTAGGGGGGGAAATGTTATGACATAGGATATAGTTAAATAAAGTAAGGATAATGATAATAAATTATATGCATGTACGGTTATAATATAAGGGAAATGGATGTAAATGGCAAACAGGGATTTGAAAAGGAGGATTAGAAAATTTTGGTATTAAATATTATGGATGTTTAGTTAGAAAAGGATATGAGGATTTAATGTTAATGGAGGATTTTATAAATAAGTAAATGAAATGCCAGTATGTGGTTATGTATTAAATCGTGGTATATCTTATGATGGACGTTTAAATAATCATAGTCAAATAAAAGTGGAGGTATGATGATGGTAATATAATAAATATCCGAGTTAAGATATTAGAGTTAATATGAATTATATTTGATGACGGTGGAAGACTTTTGTAACCAACTGATACACTTTCTACACTATGTAAAGAAGGAGGATTTGTATGTTTGTTTTGAAAATAAAAATATATTTTTAAAAAAGAAAGAAAAGAAATGAGGATTGTTGTGGTTTCTCTGGCCCAGCTGGTCTGAGGGACAAGGAGAACAGGAGCTATTTTGACCCTTGAGAAGATTTTGGAAGTGCGAGAGTCACAAATGCAAATTTCCCCTGTCTTTACTCTTAATTCTTTTCTCCTGTTTTTCATTGGCTCTCCTTCTGCTTCCTCTCATTGTGCTCTACAGCACAGAAGTAGACAGCAGAGTCCTTCAGCTGAATCGCATCTTTCTCTAAATGGAAAGTCCTCTTTTTATCTCCTTTGATGTGGATCGCATGGAACCCTGGTCCATAATTTGCATACTCTGACAACAGGAGCTTCAGAGGCTGACCAGCGTGCTGAATGTACCAGTAGGTGTTAAATGTGCCACTATATTGTGCTTCATAGGAACAACTGAGAGAAATAGCTTGTCCTTCAGCAGAAGTCACAATGCCAGCTGCTTGCTTCACAGACTGTCCTGTGCTTCCTCCTGAACAGAAGATAATGGAGAAGGCATGACATTAGTTGGAAAGGGGGACAAGTAGATCTTTCACCCACTCACTTTTCAGAAATAATCCTGCTGCTGCCTCGACTTATCTTCTTAGTGTCTGCCCGCCATCTATGCTGATTTTGAGATCTAACCTGGGGGAAAAATATTCTTTCCTTATGCCCATCACAAGACACACTGAACACACATACACACACACAAACACACAGATCTTTTCAGCTAAACACTTCTGTTCTTGTTTTGAAATTCCTTGCAAATAATTTATCTCCAATTTCCCAGGAATTTTCCAGGGGATTCTATCTTACCCGATTTCAAGGAAACCCCCCCAAACTCCAGAAGATACATCCGGTCAAAATTGTAGTCTAACATTGTGAAAAAATAAATACTCACTTAAAAGTGAAATGGTGATGATGATAATGATGATGATGAGCAGAGATCTCAGCCACATTTTTTTCCAGGTGAATAATGCAGCACTACTCCCCAAAAATATAGACTTTGGTGGATTTCAAAGTTGGTGTAGTCACTTTTCAGAGCTTTGTTTTGCGATGAGAGGCTCTGCAGCTCTTTCCCGTCACAAATAACTTGGCTGTTGCCATTCAAGCCCGGTGGCAAAGGGAAGAGGAACCACATAATATGGTTCTCAGAGCATATGCACTACAGAAGATAACTTCTGTGTGTCAGCTGGTAAGACTCATGTTGGCTCAGGACTGCCACCCTGTGTTTTAAAGCAGAGGTAAGGAAGCAGCCAAGTTACAGGATGAGTTCAAGTGTTGAAGGTGATTTCTGGCCATGTTGGCGAGATGAAAGTAGGAATTGGGACTATAACTAGAGAAGAAAGGGAGAGAATATTCTATTCCCTATTCTATTCCCTATTCTATTCCTTATTCTATTCCCTTTCATATTCTATTCTGTTCTGTTCTATCTAATATTCTATTCTATTCTAATATTCTATTCTATTCTATTCCCTATTCTATACCCCATTCTATTCTCTTTACTATTCCCTATTCTGTTCTATTCTATTCTGTGGACAAAAGAGATTCAAACAAAAGGAGAAGACTGCCCCAAGCATTCTGATACTGAAAAAGGGGGAGTTTCCCCACATGCCTTTTTAATCTGATCCTGCTCTTTTCCTCCAAGACAATGCTCTCTAGCTGTCAATCAATCAAATAATACCAATTGCAAAAGCGCTTAGACTTATATAACACTTTACAGTGCTTTACAGCCCTCTCATTGTGGTTTCCAGAGTCAGCCTCTTGCCCCCAACAATCTGGGTCCTCATTTTACACACCTTGGAAGGATGGGAGGCTGAGTCAACCTTGAGCTGGTGAGAATTATAATAATTTAATAATAATAATTGAAGGTCAAAAAATCAAAGTTGAAAGATTATGACATAGCCTGTCTTTGGTAGTCTCAGTGTTTCTCAGGATGTTTCTTCTAGTAGAGAATCTTTGATGGCACATAGGAAATCTGCACGTTGAGAAAATTTCCATCCCTCTATGGTAAAAGAATGCACAATTTGGATCCACACATAGATCACACTGGTGCATTATGATATTCTAGGTTCTTGGAAAGAAATGGATGATAATGAAAGCCAAGGCCAGCTAAAAAACTGGAAGTAGTTCAAATTTCTGGGAAGCTCTGCCAACAAGCTAAATTTAAAAGAGTCTCTTAAAAGACTTCAAAAGTGAGGTTGATATCATGGGGGAAACGTTTTGGCAAAATATACAAAAGAAAGAAAGAAAGAAAGAAAGAAAGAAAGAAAGAAAGAAAGAAAGAAAGAAAGAGGAAAAAAGAAAGAAAGTGATGGGGGGAGGGAAAGAAAGAAAGAAAGAAAGAAAGAAAGAAAGGAAGGAAGGAAGGAAGGAAGGAAGGAAGGAAGGAAGGAAGGAAGGAAGGAAGACTATCTCTCTGGACCTACACATGTTGTAGACAAGAAGTCAGGATATCTTTTCAGCCTTCAGAAGAATTTGTGCCAGAAATGCAAATTTCCTCTGTCCCTTCTCTGAATTCTTTGCTCCTGTTTTTGATTGGCTTTCCTTCTGCTTCCTCTCATTGTGTGTCTGAAGGCACAGAAGTAGACAGCAGAGTCCTCCAGCTGAATGGCATCTTTCTCTAAATTGTAAGTCTTTTCATCTCCTATATGAACAGCATGGAAATCTTGGCTATAATTTTCAAATTCAGACAACAAGAGCTTCAGAGGTTGGCCAGGGTGCTGAATGTACCAGTATGTATAAACAGTGCTGCTATATTCTGTTTCATAGGAACAATTGAGAGACAGATGTTTTCCTTCAGAAATAGTTAGACTGCCAGATGTTTGCTTCACCGACTTTCCTGTGCTTCCTCCTGGACAGAAAATAATGCAGAAGGCATGAGGTTAATTGGAGAGGTGGACAAGTCGATATTTCTCCCTTATTTCTGAAACAACCTTGGTGCTTCTTGGACCTAATTTCTTACAGTCTTCAAATAATTTTGAGGGCTATCATGTACTAAATCCTTCCCAATTTTATATTCTTTGCAACATGCCCACCATCCACCACACAAGCTTCATTACAGCTGATCTTTCTGTTTGTTCATTAATATTCCTTGCAAAACTCTACTGACAATCACACAGCTATTTTCCAGGGTATCCTATTCTACCTGATTTCAAGGAATGAAAACAACTCAAGTTATGCCCAGCCAAAACCTATCCCTGTGGACAAATACATACTTACTTAAAAGTGAAATGATGATGAGGATGATGAACAGAAGGCCCAACCACATTTTTTCCCGGTGAAGAATGGGGGTTCTACCCTCAAAAAATTATTTGGAGCAGGATTTCAAAGCTCACCTTCAGAGCTTCCCAGCCAGCTTTGGTCCAAAAAAGACTTAGAGACCGAACAGCTCTTTCTTTCACAAAGTGATTGGCTTCTAATATGTAAATTTGGTGGCCAAAGGAAGGCAAACCACAGGATGTAATTCACTATGCATATGTACAAAAGAGGATATCATATGTGCCAACTGGCAAGACTCACGTTGAGTCAAGATTGCCCCCCTGTGTTTTAAAGTAGAAAGGAGCTCCCTTAAAGAAAGAATTTAATGTACTGTCATTTAATTCAATGTGCTGAATGTACCAGTATGTGTAAGAGGAGCTAATAAACTCTGTTTCATAGGAATGTAAGAATACAATTCAAAATTAGCTAAACCTAATTAATTTATCATTTATCATTTTAATTTATTTGTATGCCACCCTTTTCCCTGAAAGGGACTCAGGGCGGCTCACAACTCAAAGGGAGGGGAAAAACAAACAAAGTTACAAAAAACATAAAAACCATGCATAATTTAAAAAGCACAACAGTCATACCATTCGAAGTGGGGCAGCGAGTCTTTAGCCCCAGGCCTGTCGGAACAGCCAGGTTTTAAGGGCTATGCGGAAGGCCTGGAGGGTGGTGAGGGTACGAATCTCCACGGCGAGTTCATTCCAGAGGGTCGGAGCAGCCACAGAGAAGGCTCTCCTCCGGGTAGTCGCCAGTCGACACTTGTACAAATACAAATTTTATTTGTAATAGACATAGTTGAATAATAATTGATAATGATAGTAATGTATATAATGTGGAGTTGATATGATAAATAATAATTGGATATGAGAAGGGAAGGTTAGAAATATTTTTGGACCATATATAAAGGTTATTAACCACAATAATTATCACTATTAAAAAATAAAATAAAACTATATAAATCTTAACTAATATGGGGAAAATGCTATGCTATACGATATAATTACATAAAGAAAGGAGAATGATAGTAAACTATATACATGAAGGATGGAATTTTTGGTATTAAATATTATGGATGTTTAGCTAAAACAGGATATGAGGATTGGATGTTAATGGAGGATTTTATAAACAAGTAAATGAAATGCCAGCATGTGGCTATGGATTAAATGTTTGGCATAGTTAAGGATGAAGGATGTTTAAACAACTGTAGTCAACTAAAAGTGGAGGTATGAGGATGTCAATATGGTAAACATTTGAGTTAAGATATTTGAATTAATATGAATTAATGGAAGAGATGCACAAAAACATGTTGTAACCAGCTGATATACTTTTTTATAATATACACTTGTGTTTTTTCTTTTTTTTCTTTTTTTTCTTTTTTGTTTTTTTTGTGTGTTTTGATTTTTTCCTTTCCCACTGGGCATCTTATTTGTCTTGTCTTATTGTCTTATTTGTCATTTATAGGCTGCCCTTTTCCCTGAGGGGACTCAGGGCGGCTTACAATTCGTGGGAGGCAGTGTAAGACAAAACATAAAATATGTGAATAAAATAAAATAAAACAGTAAAACACAACATTCATTCAGCATTCGGGCGGGGCGGATTAGGATCTTATCCCCAGGCCTGACGGGATAGCCAGATCTTAAGGGCTGTGCGGAAGGTCTGGACGGTGGTGAGGGTACGAATCTCCACGGGGAGATCGTTCCAAAGGGTCGGAGCTGCTACTGAGAAGGCTCTCTTCCGCGTAGTCGCCTGTGTTGTTTATGTAACAAAAAATTAAAAAAATTAATAATAATAAAAAAAGAAATTGAGTTTGACATCCCTGTACTGTATCAAACAGAGATTCAGTGGTGAAATGTATTTTTTCTTGCTACTGTTTCTGTTGGCGTCGTTTGGTGGGTGTGGCTTGGTGGGGATCATGTGATCGGGTGGTCATGGCTATGTAGCCATGTAATAGGGGGATCAAAAGACTTCCAGGTCCCTTCCAGCCCTGGATTATCCTCCGTGCCAGGTTTATAGTCTTTCCTTCCTCTTCTTTTTCCCGCCCTCCCTCCCTTTCTTTTTCTTTCTTTCCCTTTCCTTCCTTCCTTCCTTTCTTCTTTCCTTCCTTCCTTTCTTTCTCAGCACCCCCACTCCCCCATTTTTGGCCTAGCAGTTTTCAGGGAAGCCTGCTGGAAGCAAAAATAGACCCACACCCACCCCAGATGTGGGTTCCTGCCATTTCTAACCTCTTCTATAGAAGCGGTTCCACAAATCTACAGTGCCATTTAGAACAAGTTCCAGCTCCCTCCCCCGCCCGTCTGCACATCATCAAGATGAAGAGCGAGAGGAGGAATTCTGGGAGTTGAAGTCCACAGTCTTAAAACTGTCAAGTTTGAAAACCCCTGGGGGTTTTTCCTAAAGAGTTAGGGCTGCAAGGGTCTTGTAACTTGACAGCTTAAAGACTTGTACACTTCAATGCCAGAGTTTCTGAGCCAACATGACTGGAGGAGGAATTCTGGGAGTTGAAGTCCAGAAGTCTTAAAGCTGTCAGGTTTGAACACCCCTTGGGTTTTTTCCCCTAAAGGGTTAGGGGTCCAAGGGTCTTGTAACTTGACAGCTTAAAGACTTGCACACTTTAATGCCAGAGTTCCTGAGCCAACATGACTGGGGGAGGAATTCTGGGAGTTGAAGTCCAGAAGTCTTAAAGCTTTCCCAGATGGCATACTATTAGTTCTTCCTGTCAGAATTAAACCTTCCATCCAGGGATGGGTTCCTGCCAGTTGTAACCTCTTCTATAGAAGAGGTTCGAGAAATCTCCAGTGCGAGAGGAGGAATTCTGGGAGTTGAAGTCCACAAGTCTTAAAGCTGTCAAGTTTGAACACCCCTGGGGTTTTTTTTCTAAAGAGTTAGGGCTGAAAGGGTTTTGTAACTTGACAGCTTTAAGACTTGCGTGCTTCAAATGCCAGAATTTCTGAGCCAACATTTTGGTTGCTAAGCAACAGCGTTTTAAGTGAGTTTCACCACATTTTACAAGTTTGCCACTCCCACCCGATGACATGGCCAGCAAGCAACTCCCACCCAGTGACATGCCCAGCAAGCCACTCCCACAAAGCAGGCCACACCTACAGAAGAGGTTCTAAAAAATTTTGAAACCCACCACTGCCTCACTCCCACGTTTCTGGAGAACCTGTAGTAAAAAAAAATGCTTAACAAATTAAAAGTCCTGAAGATCAGCTGTGCGATGTGTGATCATTGGAACATTTTTTTTAAAAAAAAACTTTTTTTTAGTATTTTTTACTACCAGTTCAGGCGAACCGGCCCAAACCATTTCATACCTGCTTCAGAGGCTGACTAGGTGTCGAATGTACCAGTGTGTGCAAAATGGGCCACTCAACTGTTCCTCATAGGAACAACTGAGAAAGAAAGCTCTTAACACTTTTTCTCCTGTTTTCGATTGGCTCCCCTTCTGCATCCTCTCACTGTGCCTCACTGAAGGCGCAGAAGTAGACAGCAGAGTCCTTCAACTGGGTGGCTGGTTTCTGCATGTTGAAAGTCCCTTTTGAACCGTTTTTATGGTGAATTGCCTGGAAACCTTGGGCACTGTTCTGAATACTGGTCAGCAAGATCTCTGGAGGCTGAGCAGCCTGCTGAATGTACCAGAATGGGTAATTTAGAGTACCGGATGGTGTTTCATAGGAACAATTGAGAAAGACAGGTTGTCTTTCAGTCACAGTCAGAATGCCAGATGTTTGCTTCACCAATTGTGCTGTGCTTCCTCCTGGACAGAAAATAATGGGGAAGGCATGAGTTGAGTTAGAGAGACGGACAAGTAGCTCCTTCTCCCTATTTTCAAAAGAAACCTTGTTGCTGCTAGGACCTACCTATTTGGTGTCTCCACACATCAATGCTAACGATGAGGCCTAACATGGAAATTTCCCCCCCCCCCCAGCTCTATATTCTTTCCATCATATCCACCATCAAGCACCCTGAATACATACACTCTCTCATACAGGCAACCACTATTCCAGGTAATTATATCCATTGTTATTCTTGAAATTCCTTGCAGGTGATTTAATACCAACGTCCCAAGTATCTTCCAGGGTATCCTACTCTGCCAGCGTTCATGGAACATTCACAGCTCAAGATGCACTCAGTGAAAACCTAAAATCTAAAAGAGTGAAGAACATATACGTACTTAAAATTGAGAGGAAGAGGATGATGGACAGAGGCCGCAGACACATTTTTCCAGAGAAGGAATGGGTGATGACAGCCCCGTTGGGAGGATTTCAAGGCTGGTGTGGTCACCTTCAGAGCTTCCCTGCCAACCTGGCTGTATGAGGTTACACAACTCTTCTCATTCACAAATAAGTAGACTGAACATGACGGTAAAAGGAAGACAAACCACAGGAGATGCTTCAAAGAGCGTATTTTGCTGCAGAAGGTTTTGTGTTTCATCTGATAACACCCATGTTGACTCAAGATTGCCACCTTATGTTGTGAAGTGGGTGTAAGAAGACAGAGGAGTTAAAAGAAGGATCTCAGTGTTAAAGGGCCTTGGGATGGGACCCTCCCTAATGTCCTGGCCCATAAAGTCAATGGGGGAGAAATGTTTCATTTAGAGTTGCAAGATGCTGTTAATGTAGCCTTACAATAATATAGAATTAGTTCCTTTCCCTGTACTTCTTCTCCGGACTACCTTTTAGGGCCAGCCGTGTGCAGCAGCTGCCAAAAAAGCCAACACAGTTCTATGCTGCATAAACAGAGCAATGGAATCAAGATCATGTGAAGCGTTAATACCACTTTATAATGCCTTGGTAAGGCCAAACTTGGAATACTGCATCCAGTTTTGGTCTCCATGATGTAAAAAAGATATTCTAACTCTGGAAAGAGTGCAGAGAAGAGCAACAAAGATGATTAGGGGACTGGAGGCTAAAATATATGAAGAGCAATTGCAGGAACTGGGTATGTCTAGTTTAATGAAAATAAGGACTAAGGGACATATGATAGCAGTCTTCCAATATCTCAGGGATTGCCACAAAGAACAAGGTAGGTTCCTTCCAACTCTGTTATTCTATTCTATTCTATTCTATTCTATTCTATTCTATTCTATTCTATTCTATTCCATTCCATTCCATTCCATTCCATTCCATTCCATACTCTATTCCCTTTCCTATTCTATTCTATTCCCTATTCTATTCCCCATTCTATTCCCCATTCTATTCTCTTTCCTACTCCCTATTCTATTCTTTTCTATAGACAAAAGAGATGCAAAAAAGGGAGAAGACTGCCCCAAGCATTCTGATACTGAAAAAGATCCTGATCATGCGGTTTTCCTCTAAGCCAATGCTCTCTAGCTGTCAATCAATCAAATAATAGCAATAGCGATTAGAACTATATAACACTTTAAAGTGCTCTACAGCCCTCTCTAAGTGGTGTACAGAGTCAACCTCTTGCCCCCAACAATCTGGGTCCTCATTTTATCCATTTTGGAAGACTGGAAGGCTGAGTCAACCTTGAGCTGGTGAGAATTATAATAATTTAATAATAATAATTGAAGGTCAAAAAATCAAAGTTGAAGGATTATGGCATAGCCTGTCTTTGTTGGTCTCAGTGTTTCTCAGACATTTCTCCTATTAAAGAATCTTTGATGGCACATTGAGAAAATTTCCATCCATCTACGGTAAAAGACCACACAATTTGGATCCACACATAGATCACACTGGTGCATTATGATATTCTACGTTCTTGGAAAGAAATGGATGATAATGAAAACCAAGGCCAGCTAAAAAACTAGCTCAAATTTCTGGGAAGCTCTGCCAACAAGCTAAATTTAAAAGGGTCTCTTAAAAGACTTCAAGAGTGAGGTTGATATCATGGGGAAAACCTTTTGGCAAAATATACGAAAGAAAGAAAGAAAGAAAGAAAGAAAGAAAGAAAGAAAGAAAGAAAGAAAGAGAATGGAGGGAGGGAAGAAAGAAAGAAAGAGGGAGGGAGGAAGGAAGGAAAGTAAGAAAGAAGGAATGAATGAAGGAAGGAAGGAAGGAAGGAAGGAAGGAAGGAAGGAAGGAAGGAAGGAAGGAAGGAAGACTATTTCTCTGGACCTACTTATGTTGTGGACAAGAAAATTAGGATATCTTTTCAGTCTTCAGAAGAATTTGTGCCAGAAATGCAAATTTCCTCTGTCCCTACTTTGAATTATTTCCTCCTGTTTTTGATTGGCTCCCCTTCTGCTTGATATCATTGTGTCTCTGAAGGCACAGAAGTAGACAGCAGAGTCCTCCAACTGAATGGCATCTTTCTCTAAATTGTAAGTCCCCTTTTTATCGCCTTCCTGAAGAGCAGCATGGAACCCTTGGCTATCATTTTCAAATTCAGACAACAAGAGCTTCAGAGGTTGACCAGGGTGCTGAATGTACCAGTATGTATATACTGTTCTATATTGTGATTCATAGGAACAATTGAGAGACAGATGTTTTCCTTCAGAAACAGTTAGACTGCCAGATGTTTGCTTCACCGACTGTCCTGTGCTTCCTCCTGGACAGAAAATAATGCAGAAGGCATAAGGTTAAATGGAGAGGTAGACAAGTAGATATTTCTCCCTCATTTATGAAACAACCTTGGTGCTTCTTGGACCTAATTTCTTACAGTATGCAAATAATTTTGAGGGCTACCCGGTACTAATTCCTTCCCAGTTTTATCTTCTTTCCAACATGCCCACCATCAACCACACAAGCTTCAGTACAGCTCTTTGTTCATTTATATTCCTTGCAAAACTCTACGAACAATCACAGAGCTATTTTCCAGGGTATCCTATTGTACCTAATTTCAAGGAATGAAAACAACTCAAGTTATGTCCAGCCAAAACCTATCCCTGTGAACAAATACATACTTACTTAAAAGTGAAATGATGATGATGATGATGAACACAAAGCCCAATCACATTTTTCAGGTTAAGAATGGGGGTGCTACCCTCAAAAAAATATTTGGAGCAGGATTTCAAAGCTCACCTTCAGAGCTTCCCAGCCAGCCTTGGTCTAAAAGAGACTTAGAGACCGAGCAGTTCTTTCTTTCACAACATTATTGGCTTCTAATATGTAAATTTGGTGGCCAAAGGAAAACAAACCACAGGATGTAATTCACTGCGCATATGTACTAAAGAGGATATCATATGTGTCAACTGGCAAGACTCAGGTTGAGTCAATATTGCCCCCCTGTGTTTTAAAGTAGGTATAAGAAAGCAGCTCCCTTAAAGAAAGAATTTAATGTACTGTTATTTAATTCAATGTGCTGAATGTACCAGTATGTGTAAGAGGAGCTAAGAAACTCTGTTTCATAGGAACAATTCAGAGAGAGGCAAATTGTCCTTCAGAAGCAAACAGAATGTCAGATGTTTGCTTCACCAACTGTCCTGTGCTTTCTCCTGTATATAAAGTAATGGAGAAGACATGGCATTTGCTAGAGAGTCAGGCCTTAATTTCTTTTCAGAAATCAACCTCGTGATTGAATGTTTATCCATTAACATAAATTTACTATGATACTAATAGAGAAATAATCATCCTAGCTAGGATACCTGGCCATAGAATGCTAATGTACATTCTGGGTGATTGTCAAGTAGAAATGTTAATATTTCTTAGATTGTCTTACATGTTGAATGTTTATTTTCTTAGCACGTAATTGACTGATTTGGGATTGAGGAAAAAGTCCTATAAATCTTATTAATAAATCATTGATTAAAGACGGTTGTAAAGTTATAATCTTGTGTGGGCCTGTGGAGAGGAGAGGTGAGATAATAAGTAAATAAACTTTAGTTAACTACAATAATAACAATGAAATGTTAATGGACAATATTTAATGATACATACAGGTGTGTTACGGGAGGGGAGGAGGGGAAATGCTTAGATATCTTACTTAACCGAATTAATTTTAGAACATGTCATAAAGGTGTAATGGTATTGGAGATCTATTGAAATTGCAAATGAACGCCAGGAGGTGGTTGTGTCTTCTAATATAAATGATTCTAGATAAAAACATGTTTAAACAATGGTAACCAAATGAGAAAGATGGTACAGGGATAGTAAAATACATAACTTTTCTTTCTTGACTTAAAATGTACAACATGATTTGAATGAAGTATATGTAAGTATTGTGGAAGAAACGCACAGAATATGTTTGTAACCAATCGATACGCTTTCAACAAGATGTAACGAAACATGATTTTTTTTTCTTTTCTTTTTTGTTTAACTAAAACAATAAAAAAAATTCTCAAAAAAAAAAGAGAAATCAACCTGGTGCTTCTTGGACTTATCATTCTACTTTCTGCACTCATCAGCGTTGATTCTGAGATTCAACCTGCAAACATTTCTTCATGGTTTTACATTCTTGGCCTGATGCCCACCGACAAACACAATAAACCTCTACACACAACCTTCCTTTCAACTAAATACTGATCTTGTTATACAATTCCTTGCAGGTAATTTACTGCCATTTTCCCAGAATTTTCCACAGGATCCTATTCTACCTGTTTTAAGGAAGCTGAACACAAGACACGCCAAAACACAACATACAGCTGAAAACTGTAGTCCAGGTTTGTGAAACCCATGGGCTGAGGGCGGGAACAGGCCTGCAGGGTGCTTAAACTTATTTTGGCCTACAGCTGCTGGCCCCTACAGCAGCTGAATCAGAAAATGAAGAGACGTGGGAGTCAAAGTTAGCATCCAAGCAACGTGGGAGCTCCGAGGGGGAAGAGGAAACGGAGCTGGGGGAGAGAGAGGGAGGGAGGGAGGGAGGGAGAGAGATAGAGAGAGAGGCTCTCAACGCTCAGATGGACAGTCAACAGCCCCCATGTCTGGAGGTGGTTGATGAAGAAGAGGAGGAACAGCTGAGTCCAGTGCCTGACACGCGACTGTGCAGAAGGCAGAGGAAAGGAGAGCAGTGGAAATCTATGCGCTTTTCCTTGGGATGAAAAAGCCTTCTAGCTCCTAGTGAAAGAGGCTACCGTATCTCTGGGGATAAAAGGCAGGGGGCGGAGATGAATAGGTATGGCAGACAACTATTCAACTTCTGGCCGGACAGACTTATTAGCCTACAAAAAAAAAACTTTTTGCCACGACTAATGGCACTCCTAACAAAGGAATCTCTTGAGTTCACATCGAAGGGTTTGCTGTGTTTGGAGACCTGGGCCAGAACAAATTTGGCCTGGGGGGGCTATCTGGAAGCAAAAAACCAGCCCATGGTGCTTCTTCCAGTATAAACAGAGCTCCATTTTCACTAACAGAGCACTTAGGTTGCCACAGGTAACTTCCAACATGACTGATATCAAGGTGACTACGCCCATCCTGGACACATCCACACACACCCCCACCGCCGAGGTCAAACAGAACCCTGATGTGTCTCTCAATGAAATCAAGTTTGATACACCGGCTGTAGTCAAACATTGTGAACAAACATTTATTTAAAAGTGAGATGATGATGATGATGATGATGATGATGATGATGATGATGATGATGATGAAGAAGAAGAAGAAGAAGAAGAAGAAGAAGAAGAAGAAGAAGAAGAAGAAGAAGAAGAAGAAGAAGAAGAAGAAGCTGATGATGACCAGAGGCTACAGGTACATTTTTTCAGGTGAATAATGGGGTACTATCCCCAAAATACTATTTGGAGGATTACAAAGCAATTCGCCTCCAGAACTTTGTTGCCAATCTTGTGCAAGCAAAGGCCAACACCAGTTAATGAAGTGGCAGCTGGGATTTCACATTGTTGTGTTTCTAATAATAGTAATAATGCTTTAGTAAAATTCTGTGTGCCCCAACTCTCAACTTTCTACGAGGCTCAGTTGCAGAATTAAAACATTGGAAGCTAAGACTTCAATAGTCAAAAGCAATAATGTCATGGGGAAACTGAATTGCAACACCTGTCGTGGCCTGCCAGCAGAGCTAGCAGCAGATTCAGACAGTGAGGAGGTAGGGGAGAAATGTGGCCCCATCCTGGATTCTGGGGAAGGCTCTGATGAGGGCTGTGTGTTGGAGGCAGAGAGGGGGCCAGGGCCATATGCCTGTTATCAGCTGCCTTCAGAGTCAGACGTCCGTGAGGCTGATGAACAGCTGGATCAGTGGAGGTTGGCAGGCGGTACGCCCCAGTACGTGCGTACTGGAGCCTGCCCGGAGCACTGGATACCGTTCTGATACAGTGCTCTGGAGGACACACCCACCTGCCCAAGCTCCTTACTGGTCTTTTAAGTCTCTGGCACTTCCACGCATGCACATGGTGCATACAGCGCCTGTGCAATGCTCCACTGGGCAGCTGGAGCACCGTGGAGGCTCACGGAGGCACTAAGATGCATGCGCATACTGCGTGGAACCAGAACCTACCACTGAGCTGGAGCCTATTCCCAGTGTGCGCAGAGTTGCCAGATGAAGGGAACAGCTAAGGAACAGGGGGCGACTTGGGAGTAAGGCCAGATGATGAATGGCCCATCCCAGAGCAAGGAAAAGAGGAGCAAAAGGGGAGTGGAGTTTGCAGGAGACATTTAGTTCACTTAATTGGTTTGTGACTCTCTGAGACTCCATGCCATGTTTTGCAGAAATCAGCCTGTCAGTTCTCCAAGCCAGATAAGGTCTGTGACTGTAAATCCACCCTTGAAAGACTTTGCTGGTTTGAATGAGCAGAATTCACAGTAAATTAGTTAAAGGGGTGGGGTTTGGGGGGGGGGACAAAGAGATCAAGAGCTATTTTCAATGACAATTTTTTTCTTGTCACTTCATTCTTTTTTTGTGTTTTTGATTGGCCCGTCTTCTGCTTCCTGTCAATGTGTATCTTGGAAGGCACAGAAGTAGACAGCAGCGTCCTTCAACTGGATGGCTGGTTTCTGCATGTTGAAAGTTCCTTTCTGCTTGTTTTCATGGGGAATGTGAGTAGCTTGGAATCCTTGAGGTTGTTTGGAATAAGATGACAAAAGGAATTCTGGAGGTTGACCAGGAAACTGAATGTACCAGAATGGAAAGTGTGTGTCGGTAAACTGTGCTTCATAAGAACAATTAAGAGAGAAAAGTTGTCCTTCAATAACAATCACAGTGCCAGATGTTTGATCCACAGATTGTGCTCTGCTTCCACCTGGAGAGAAGATAATGAAGAAGACATGAGTTGAGATGGAGAGGTGGACAAGTAGATCCTTCTCCCTCTTTTCAAAAACAACCAGGGTGTTTCTGGGACCAAATATTCTTCTCTGCAAATATGCTGATTATGAGGTCTACCCCGTACAGATTATTTCTCAGATTTATATTCTCTCCATCATTCCCACCACCAAATACACTGGACAGACACACACTTACACCCGCTTCATTGCAGATGATTACATCTGCTCTTCTTCTGGTAAATCCTTGCAAATAATTTACCATCAATTTCCAAGAACTCTTCCGAAGGATCTACTTGATTTGAAGGAACGTAAACAACTGAAGATATGTCCAACCAAACACCATGGTTTAACATGGAGTGGAAATAAATGCCTCATATATTCATAAAGTATGGAAAGTAATTACTTACTTAAGAGAGAAAGGATGAACTCGATGCATACCCCGATGAGGGACATGGAGAAAGGGGAGGCAATCAGCACACCCCAAAATAGATCTGAAGGATCAGTGCAGGTCAACAGAGGTGAACATATAGGTCCTTTCCCCTATTTCAGAGACAATTTTGCTGCTGGTTGGACCATTTTTCTTGCTGTGTCAAAACATCTATGCTAATTCTGAGCGTTATCATGGACAAACTCAAACTCAAGCTATTCTCCAAAGCAGCTGTGGCAGGACAAGAAGCATGGGTGGAAACAAGAAACAAGGAGAGAAGCAACTTAGAGCTAAGGAGAAAGTTCTTGACACTTAGAATAATTGATCAGTGGAATAAGTTCCCTACAGAAGTTGTGAATGCTCCAACACTGGAAGTTTTTAAGAAGCTGTTGGATATCCATTTGTCTGACGTAGTGTAGGTTTTCTTACCTGAGCAGGAGGTTGGATTAGAAGACCTCCAAGGTCCCTTCCAACGCTGTTATTCTATTCTATTCTATTCTATTCAATAAAATAAAATAAAGTACTTGAAAAACATTGTGAGGAAATAAATACTTACTTAAAAATGAGAGAATGGTGATGATAAACAGCCACATTTTCTTGGCCAACTTTGCTGTAGAAGAGACACAGAAATTTCACTTCAAGAAAGACATGGACTTCTCATATGTAAATTTGGTGGCAAAGGAAAGACAAACCACAGGATATGGTTCACAGAGCATATGTGCTACAGAGGACATCCTGCGTGTCACCTGGTAAGACTCATGTTGTCTCAAGATTGCCCCCGTGTGTTTTTAAAGGAGCTGCAGGAAAGCAGTTGGGTTGAAAGAAGAATCCCAATGTTGAAGGTGATTTCTGAAAGACAAATAGAACAATATGTCCACCAAATATTGGAAGTATAATAGAAACTCGTGGTAGTTATCATCATATGTGGTGGCCTTGTATGAAAGAAAGAAACTATGGGAAATGTTCAAAGTATTGAAAATATATACTTGGTTGGAAAAGATGATCAATCAACATATAGATCTAAAACAGTGGTGGAATTCAAATAATTTAACGAGCGGTTCTCTGCCCTAATGACCAGCTGGGTAGGTGTGGCTCGGTGGTCATGTGACTGGGTGGGTATGGCCAGATCAACATCATTCATATTGATGGGTGCTTCACCTTAGCTGTTACAATGTCATAAGGGTTAACCGGAGAGGCAGTTTCTGTAAGCAGGGCAATAAAGATTAGGCTAGAAACAACACCAGAATGTTTCCTGAAATCAGGTATAATAGGATACCCTGGAAAATAGCTGTGTGATTGTCAGTAGAGTTTTGCAAGGAATATAAATGAGCAAAGAGCTGTACTGAAGCTTGTGTGGTTGATGGTGGGCATGTTGCAAAGAATATAAAACTGGGAAGGAATTAGTACCGGGTAGCCCTCAAAATTATTTGCAGACTGTAAGAAATTAGGCCCAAGAAGCATCAAGGTTGTTTCACAAATGAGGGAGAAATATCTACTTGTCCACCTCTCCAATTAACCTTATGTCTTCTGCATTATTTTCTGTCCAGGAGGAAGCACAGGACAGTCGGTGAAGCAAACATCTAGCAGTCTAACTGTTTCTGAAGGAAAACATCTGTCTTTCAATTGTTCCTATGAATCACAATATAGAACAGTATATACATACTGGTACATTCAGCACCCTTGTCAACCGCCAAAGCTCTTGTTGACTGAAATTGAAAATTATAGCCAAGGGTTCCATGCTGCTCATATAGGAGATGAAAAGGGGAGTTACAATTTAGAGAAAGATGCCATTCAGCTGGAGGACTCTGCTGTCTACTTCTGTGCATTCCAAGAGACACAATGAGAGACACAATTAGTGCAGAAGGCAGAGGAAAGGAGAGCAGTGAAAATCTATGGGCTGATCCTTGGGATGAAAGAGCCTTCTAGCTCCTAGTGAAGGAGGCTACTCTACCTCTGGGGATAAAAGGCAGGGGGCGGAGATAAATAGGTATGGCAGAAAACTATTCATCTTCCTGGCCGGACAGACTTGTTAGCCTGCAAGAAAAACTTTTTTGCCAGGACTAATGGCACTCCTAATAAAGGAATCTCTTGAGTTCACATCAGAGGGTTTTGCTGTGTGTGGAGAGCTGGGCCAGAACAAATTTGGCCTGCGGGGCCTCCCTGGAAACATCAAAGAACCAGCCCCGGTGCTTCTTCCAGTGTAAACAGAGCTCCATTTTCTCTGACAGAGCACTCAGGTTGCCACAGGCAACTTCCAACATGACTGATATTGAGGTGGCTATGCCCATCCTGGCCACACCCACCTTCTCCCCCCACCAAGGTCTAGTCCTGATGTGGCAATGAATTCAATGAAATCAAGTTTGATACACCGGCTGTAGTAAAACATTGTGAAGAAATATTAACTTAAAAGTGATGATGATGATGATGATGATGATGATGATGATGAAGAAGAAGAAGAAGAAGAAGAAGAAGAAGAAGAAGAAGAAGAAGAAGAAGAAGAAGAAGAAGAAGAAGAAGAAGAAGCTGATGATGACCAGAGGCTATAGGCACATTTTTCCAGATGAATAATGGGGTACTATCCCCAAAATATTATTTGGAGGATTACAAAGCAATTCACCTCCGGAACTTTGCTACCAATCTTGCTGTGCCTTGCAAGCAAAGGCCAACACCAGTTAATGAAGTGGCAGCTGGGATTTCACATTCCTGTGTATCTAATAATAGTAATAAAGGTTTGGGTAAAATTCTGCATGCCCCAACTCTCACGTTTCTGCGAGGCTCAGTTGCAGAACTGAAACATTGGAAGCTAAGACTTCAATAGTGAAAAGCAATAATGCCATGGGGAAACTGAATTGCAACACCTGTCGTGGCCCGCCAGCAGAGCTGGCAGCGGGATTCGGACAGTGAGGAGGTAGGGGAGGAATGTGGCCCCGTCCAGGAGGCTGGGGAAGGCTCTGATGAGGGCTGTGTGTTGGAGGCAGAGAGGGGGCCAGGGCCATATGCCTGTTATCAGCTGCCTTCAGAGTCAGACGTCAGTGAGGCAGATGAACAGCTGGAGCTGTGGAGGTTGGCAGGCGGTACGCCCCAGTACGGGCGTACTGGGGCCTGCCCGGAGCACTGGATACTGTTCCGATAAGGTGCTTTGGAGGGCCCACCCATGTGCCCAAGCTCCGGTCTTTTAAGTCTTCGGTACTTCCAGACACGAGCATGGTGCATACAGCGCCGGCGCAATGCGCCACTGAGCAGCTGGCGCATAGTTGAGGCTCGCAGAGTCACTAAGATGCATACACATACTGCATGGATCTGGAACCCACCACTGATCTGGAGCCTATTCCCAGTGTGCACAGAGTTGCCAGACGAAGGGAAAAGCTAAGGAACAGGGGTCGACTTGGGAGTAAGTCCAGACGATGAATGGCCCCTCCCAGAGGAAAGAAAAGAGGAGCGAATGGGGAGTGGAGTTTGCAGGAGACATTTAGTTCACTTAATTGGTTTGTGACTCTCTGAGACTCCTTGACATTTTTTGGAGATATCAGCCTGTTAGTTCTCCAAGCCAGATAAGGTTTGTGACTGTAAATCCTCCCTTGAAAGACTTTGCTGGATTTGAATGAGCAGAATTCACAGTGAATTAGTAAAAGGGGTGGGGGTTTTTTGGACAAGGAGATCAAGAGCTATTTTCAATCTTGAAAAATAAATTGGAGTGCAGGGCCATCAATGACAATTTTTTTCTTGTCACTTCATTCTCTTTTTGTGTTTTTGATTGGCCCATCTTTTGCTTCCTTTCACTGTGTATCTTGGAAGCCACAGAAGTAGACAGCAGAGTCCTTCAACTGGATGGCTGGTTTCTGCATGTTGAAAGTCCCTTTTTGCTTGTTTTCATGGGGAATGTGAGTAGCTTTGAATCCTTGAGCTTCTTTGGAATAAGATGCCAAAAGTAATTCTGGAGGTTGACCAGGAAACTGAATGTACCAGAATGGAAAGTATGTGCCTCTAAGCTGTGCTTCATAAGAACAATTGAGAGAGACACGTTGTCCTTCAATAACAATCACAGTGCCAGATGTTTGGTCCACAGACTGTGCTCTGTTTCCTCCTGGAGAGAAGACAAAAACAACCAGGGTGTTTCTGGGACCAAATATTCTTCTCTGCAAATATGCTGATTATGAGGTCTACCTGTACAAATTATTTCTCAGATTTATATTCTCTCCATCATTCCCACCACCAAATACACTGGACAGACACACACACATACACCATTCTTCATTGCAGATGATTACATCTGTTCTTCTTCTGGTAAATCCTTGCAAATAATTTACCATCAATTTCCAAGAACTCTTCCGAAGGATGTACTTGATTTGAAGGAACCTAAACAACTGATGATATGTCCAACCAAACACCATAGTTTAACATGGAGTGGAAATAAATGCTTCATATATTCATAAAGTATGGAAAGCAATCACTTACTTAAGAGAGAAAGGATGAACTCGATGCATACCCCGATGAGGGACATGGATGAAGGGGAGGCAATCAGCACACCCAAAAATAGATCTGAAGAATCAGTGCAGGTCAACAGATGTGAACAAATAGGTGCTTTCCCCTATTTCAGAGACAATTTTGCTGCTGGTTCGACCATTTTTCTTGCTGTGTCAAAACATCTATGCTAATTATGAGGGTTACCATGGACAAATTCCATCCTGGTTTTATATCCTTTCTACCATGTTCACCTTCAAACATATTGAACATTTACACAAAGATCCTTCATTCCAGTTTAACTGCTTCCGTCCACATTCTTGCAACATTGATGTCCATTTTCCAGACATTATCCAGGGCATCCTACTCTACCTCATTTCAAGGAACCTAAACAGCCCAAATATATACCTAGCCAAACGCTTTAGTTCAGCATTGTGAGGAAAGATGTGGTGGACATACCAAAATGTGAAAAAGATTATGGACAAAAATGCATGTATGGATGGAAAAAAGGATAAAACAACATATACTGATTTGTAACCAGAGACGTTTTTTCATGTTTTCATATCTGTATTGTTTTAGCAGTGTTCCAACATTGCAGGGGCTGCCACCAAGAAGATGGAGTCAAGCTATTCTCCAAAGCAGCTGTGGGTAGGACAAGAAGCAATGGGTGGAAACAAGAAACAAGGAGAGAAGCAACTTAGAGCTAAGGATAAATTTCTTGACAGTTAGAGCAATTAATCGGTGGAACAACTTGCCTCCAGAAGTTGCGAATGCTCCAACACTGGAAGTTTTTTAGAAGGTGTTGGATATCCATTTGTCTGACGTAGTGTAGGTTTTCTTACCTGAGCAGGAGGTTGGATTAGAAGACCTCCAAGGTCCCTTCCAACTCTGTTATTCTATTCTATTCTATTCTATTCAATAAAATAAAATACTTAAAAAACATTGTGAGGAAATAAATACTTACTTAAAAATGAGAGGGTGATGATGATAAACAGCCACATTTTCTTGGCCAACTTTGCTGTAGAAGAGACACAGAGATTTCACTTCAAGAAAGACATGGACTTCTCATATGTAAATTTGGTGGCAAAGGAAAGACAAACCACAGGATATGGTTCACAGAGCATATGTGCTACAGAGGACATCCTGCGTGTCACCTGGTAAGAGTCATGTTGTCTCAAGATTGCCCCCGTGTGTTTTAAAGGAGCTGCAGGAAAGCAGTTGGGTTGAAGGAAGAATCCCAGTGTTGAAGGTGATTTCTGAAAGAAAAATAGATCAATACGTCCAACAAATGTTGGAAGTGTAATAGAAACTCCAGGTATTTATCATCATATGTGGTGGCCTTGTATGAAAGCAAGAAACTATTGGAAATGTTGAAAGTATTGAAAATATATACTTGGTTGGAAAAGATGATCAATCAACATATAGATCTGAAACCACAAATATTCTTGTAGGATATAATTCCAGAGGGCTATGATAAAGGGACTGTATAGGTAGTTTTGCCTCTATGTATTGATAGCAGCAAGGTTTCTATTTACACAACATTGTGGACTTCAACTCCCAGAATTCTCCTCTCGCTCTTCATCTTGATGATGTGTGGATGGGTGGGGGGAGGGAGCTGGAACCGGTTCTAAATGGCACTGTAGATTTGTGGAACCTCTTCTATAGAAGAGGTTAGAACTGGCAGGAATCCACCCCTGGTGTGCTTGTATCTATTGTGAGAGCCTTTGTTGGTTGAGATTGGAAGTTGCCATTTGTTTGACCATTCTGACACACAGTTAAGGTCTTTTTGAAAGGTAGCAACATAGTTCGTTGCGTTAAATAGTTTTACATCGTCAGTGAAGAGAACACAGGTGCTTATACTATGATCTCAAAGGTCATTCGTGTAAAGCAGCGGTCCCCAACCTTTTTATCGCCGCGGACCAGTCAGCCTTTGATAATTTTACCGTGGCCCGCTGAGCGCGCGCAGGGGTGGGGGGGCGTTGTTCGCGACGACACATTGATTGCGTACCTGCGTGGGGCTCTCTTCCCTGGAGCCTTTGCGCACGGCCCAGGAGTTTTTGCGCACGGCCCAGGAGCCTTTGCGCTGCAGCGATCATGTCCCCCGGCTGCTGCAGCGATCATGGCCCCCGGCCGCTGCAGCAATCATGGCCCCCGGCCGCTGCGCAGCCTGGTGCCAGGTACTCCACGGCCCGGCACCGGTCTGCGGACCGGGGGTTGGGGACCACTGGTGTAAAGTATCAAGAGTGTTGCTCTTAAAACACTGCCTTGGGGGACAACACTGTTTACAAGTGCAGGATTTGAAAATTTCCATCCCTCTATGGCAAAAGAATGCACAATTTGGATCCACACATAGATCACACTGGTGCATTATGATATTCTAGGTTCTTGGAAAGAAATGAATGATAATGAAATCCAAGGCCAGCTAAAAAACTAGAAGTAGCTCAAATTTCTGGAAAGCTCTGCCATCAAGCTCAATTTAAGAGTCTCTTAAAAGACTTCAAGAGTGAGGATGATATCGGGAAAACAGTTTTGCAAAATATACGAAACAATATACGAAAAAAAGAAAGAAAGAAAGAAAGAAAGAGAAAGGAAGGGAAGGAAGGGAGGGAAGAAGGAAAAAGGAAAGAAAGAAAAGAGGGGGGAGGGAAGAAGGAAATAAAGAAAGAAATAAAGAAATAAAGAAAGAGAATGGAGGGAGGAAAGAAAGAAAGAAAGAAAGAAAGAAAGAAAGAAAGAAAGAAAGAAAGAGGAAGGGAGGAAGGAAAGTAAGAAAAAGGAAGGAAGGAATTAAGGAAGGAAGGAAGGAAAGAAGGAAGGAAGGAAGACTATTTCTCTGGACCTACTCATGTTGTGGACAAGAAAATTAGGATATCTTTTCAGTCTTCAGAAGAATTTGTGCCAGAAATGCAAATTTCCTCTGTCCCTACTTTGAATTCTTTCCTCCTGTTTTTGATTGGCTCCCCTTCTGCTTGATATCATTGTGTCTCTGAAGGCACAGAAGTAGACAGCAGAGTCCTCCAAATGAATGGTATCTTTCTCTAAATTGTAAGTCTCCTTTTTATCTCCTTCAGGAAGAGCAGCATGGAACCCTTGGCTATCATTTTCAAATTCAGACAACAAGAGCTTCAGAGGTTGGCCAGGGTGCTGAATGTACCAGTATGTATAAATGCTGCTGCCATATTGTGTTTCATAGGAACAATTGAGAGACAGATGTTTTCCTTCAGAAATAGTTAGACTGCCAGATGTTTGCTTCACTGACTGTCCTGTGCTTCCTCCTGGAGAGAAAATAATGCAGAAGGCATGAGGTTAATTGGAGAGGTGGACAAGTAGATATTTCTCCCTCATTTGTGAAACAACCTTGGTGCTTCTTGGACTGAATTTCTTACAGTCTGCAAATAATTATGAGGGCTACCCGGTATTCCTTCCCAGTTTTATATTCTTTCCAACATGCCCACCATCAACCACACAAGCTTCAGAACAGCTCTTTGTTCATTTATATTCCTTGCAAAACTCTACTGACAATCACACAGCTATTTTCCAGGGTATCCTATTCTACCTGATTTCAAGGAATGAAAACAACTCAAGTGATGCCCAGCCAAAATCTATCTCTGTGGACAAATTCATACTTACTTAAAAGTGAAATGATGATGAGGATGATGAACACAAGGCCCAACCACATTTTTCCCAGTGAAGAATGGGGGTGCTACCCTCAAAAAAATATTTGGAGGAGGATTTCAAAGCTCACCTTCAGAGCTTCCCAGACAGCCTTGGTCTAAAATAGACTTAGAGACCGAACAGCTCTTTCTTTCACAACATGATTGGCTTCTAATATGTAAATTTGGTGGCCAAAGGAAGATAAACCATAGGATGTGATTCTAAAGAGGATATCATATGTGTCAACTGGCAAGACTCATGTTGAGTCAAGATTGCCCCCCTGTGTTGTAAAGTAGGTATAAGAAAGCAGCTCCTTTAAAGAAAGAATTTAATGTACTGTTATTTATTTCAATGTGCTGAATGTACCAGTATGTGTAAGAGGAGCTAATAAACTCTGTTTCATAGGAAGAATTCACAGAGAGGCAAGTTGTCCTTCAGAAGCAAACAGAATGACAGATATTTGCTTCACCAACTGTCCTGTGCTTTCTCCTGTATATAAAATCATGGAGAAGACATGACATTAGATAGAGAGGCAGGCCTTAATTTCTTTTCAGAAATCAACCTGGTGATTCTTGGACTTATCTTTTTGCTTTCTGAACTCATCAGCGCTGATTCTGAGATTCAACCTGCACACATTTCTTCATGGTTTTACATTCTTGGCCTGATGCCCAACCATAAAAACAATAAACCTGTACACACAACCTTCTTTTCAACTAAATACTGTTCTTCTTATGCAATTCCTTGCAGGTAATTTACTGCCAATTTCCCAGAATTTTCCACGGGATCCTATTGTACCTGTTTTAAGGAAGCTGAACACAAGACATGTCAAAACACAACATACAGCTGATAACTGTAGTCCAGGGTTGTGAAACCCAAGGGCTGAGGGCAGGAACAGGCCCGCAGGGTGCTTAAACTTGTTTTCGCCTGTGGGCCACTGCAGCCTCCAGCATCTAAATCAGAAAAGGAGGAGGCGTGGGAGTCAGGGTTAGCATCAAGGCAACCTGGGAGCTCCGAGGGGGAAGAGGAAATGGAGCTGGCCGAGAGGGAGGAAGGGAGGGAGGGAGAGAGACTCTCAACCCTCAGATGGAGAGTCAACAGCCCCCATGTCTGGAGGTGGTAGATGAAGAAGAGGAGGAACAGCTGGGTCCAGTGTCTGACACTTGGCTGTGCAGAAGGCAGAGGAAAGGAGAGCAGTGGAAATCTATGGGCTGATTCTTGGGATGAAAGAGCCTTCTAGATCCTAGCGAAAGAGTCTACCCTACCTCTGGGGATAAAAGGCATGGGGGTGGGGGAGATGAATAGGTATGGCAGACAACTATTCATCTTCTAGCCGGACAGACTTCTTAGCCTGCAAGAAAACTTTTTGCCAGGACTAATGGCACTTCTAATAAAGGAATGTCTTGAGTTCACATCAGAGGGTTTTGCTGTGTTTGGGGAGCTGGTCCAGAACAAATTTGGCCTGGGGGGCGGGCTCCCTGGAAACAGCAAAGAGCCAGCCCATGGTGCTTCTTCTAGAGCAAACAAAGCTCCATTTTCGCTGACAGAGCTCTCAGGTTGCCACAGGCAACTTCCAACATGACTGATATTGAGGTGGCTATGCCCATCCTGGCCACACACCCCTCCCCCCCTCAAGATCTAATCCTGATGTAGCTCTCAATGAAATCAAGTTTGATACACCAGCTGTAATAAAATGTTGTGAAGAAATACTAACTTAAAAGTGAGATGATGATGATGATGATGATGATGATGAAGAAGAAGAAGAAGAAGAAGAAGAAGAAGAAGAAGAAGAAGAAGAAGAAGAAGAAGAAGAAGAAGAAGAAGAAGAAGAAGAAGCTGATGATGACCAGAGGCTATAGGCACATTTTTCCAGATGAATAATGGGGTACTATCCCCAAAATATTATTTGGAGGATTACAAAGCAATTCGCTTCCAGAACTTTGCTGCCAATCTTGCTGTTCCTTGCAGCAAAGGCCAACACCAGTTAATGAAGTGGCATCTGGGATTTCACATTGTTGTGTATCTAATAATAGTAATAATGCTTTAGTAAAATTCTGCGTGCCCCAACGCTCAAATTTCTGCGAGGCTCAGTTGCAGAATTAAAACATTGGAAGCCAAGACTTCAATAGTCAAAAGCAATAATGGCATGGGGAAACCAAATTGCAACACCTGTCGTGGCCCGCCAGCAGAGCTGGCAGCAGATTCAGACCTTGAGGAGGTTGGGGAGGAATGTCCTGGAGGCTGGGGAAGTCAGTGATGAGGGCTGTGTGTTGGAGGAACAGAGGGGGCCAGAACCATACGCCAGTTATCAGCTGCCTTCAGAGTCAGACATCACGGAGGCAAATGAACGGCTGGAGCTGTGATGGTTGGCAGGCAGTGTGCCCCAGTACGGGCGTACTGGAGCCTGCCCGGAGCACTGGATACCATAACGATATGGTGCTCCAGAGGGTCCACCCGCCTGCCCAAGCTCCTTATCGGTCTTTTAAGTCTTTGGCACTTCCACACATGGACATGGTGCATACAGCCGCCTGCGCGATGCTCCACTGAGCAGCTGTAGCATCGCGGAGGCGCTAAGATGCATGTGCATACTGCATGGGTCAGGAACCCAGCACTGATCTGGAGCCTATTCCCAGTGTGCACAGAGTTGCCAGATGAAGGGAACAGCTAAGGAACAGGGGGCGACTTGGGAGTAAGGCCACATGATGAATGGCCCCTCCCAGAGGAAAGAAAAGAGGAGCGAAAGGGGAGTGGAGTTTGGAGGAGACATTTAGTTCACTTAATTGGTTTGTGACTCTCTGAGACTCCTTGCGATGTTTGGAGATATCGGCCTGTCAGTTCTCCAAGCCAGATAAGGTTTGTGACTGTAAGTCCCTTGAAAGACTTTGCTGGATTTGAATTAGCAGAATTCACAGTAAATTAGTAAAATTAGTAAAAAAAAAATTGACAAGGAGATCAAGAGCTATTTTCAATCTTGAAAAGAATTTTGGAGCGCAGGGCCATCAATGACAATTTTTTTCTTGTCACTTCCTTCTTTTTTGTGTTTTTGATTGGCCTGTCTTCTGCCTCCTGTCACTGTGTATCTTGGAAGGCACAGAAGTAGACAGCAGAGTCCTTCAACTGGATGCTGGTTTCTGCATGTTGAAAGTCCCTTTTTGCTTGTTTTCATGGGGAATGTGAGTAGCTTGGAATCCTTGTGCTTGTTTGGAATAAGATGCCAAAAGTAATTCTGGAGGTTGATCAGGAAACTGAATGTACCAGAATGGAAAGTTTGTGCCGCTAAACTGTGCTTCATAAGAACAATTGAGAGAGACACGTTGTCCTTCAATAACAATCACAGTGCCAGATGTTTGGTCCACAGACTGTGCTCTGTTTCCTCCTGGAGAGAAGATAATGAAGAAGACATGCGTTGAGGTGGAGAGATGGACAAGTAAATCCTTCTCCCTCTTTTCAAAAACAACCAGGGAATTTCTGGAACCAAATATTCTTCACTGAAAATATGCTGATGATGAGGTCTACCCTGTACAAATTATTTCTCAGATTTATATTCTCTCCATCATTCCCACCACCAAACACACTGGACAGACACACACACATACACCCTTCTTCATTCCAGATGATTGCATCTGTTCTTCTTCTCGTAAATCCTTGCAAATAATTTACCATCAATTTCCAAGAACTCTTCCGAAGGATGTACTTGATTTGAAGGAACCTAAACAACTGATGATATGTCCAACCAAACACCATGGTTTAACATGGAGTGGAAATAAATGCTCCATATATTCATAAAGTATGGAAAGCAATCACTTACTTAAGAGGGAAAGGATCAACCCAATGCATACCCTGATAAGATACATGGATAAAGGGGAGACAATCTGCACACCCAAAAATAGATCTGAAAGATCAGTGCAGGTCAACAGATGTGAACAAATAGGTGCTTTCAGCTATTTCAGAGACAATTTTGCTGCTGGTTCGACCATTTTTCTTGCTGTGTCAAAACATCTATGCTAATTATGAGGGTTACCATGGACAAACTCCATCCTGGTTTTATATCCTTTCTACCATGTTCACCATCAAACATATTGAACAACTACACAAAAGATCCTTCATTCCAGTTTAAATGCTTCCGTCCACATTCTTGCAACATTGATGTCCATTTTCCAGACTTTTTCCAGGGCATCCTACTCTACCTCATTTCAAGAAACCTAAACAGCCCAAATATATACCTAGCCAAACGCTTTAGTTCAACATTGTGGGGAACAATGTGGTGGACATATCAAAAGGTGAAAAAGATATTGGACAAAAATGCATACATGGCTGGAAAAAAAGGATAAAACAACATATACTGATTTGTATAGACGCTTTTGTCATGTTTTCATATCTGTATTGTTTTAGCAGTGTTCTAACATTGCAGGGGCTGCCACCAAGAAGATGGAGTCAAGCTATTCTCCAAAGCAGCTGTGGGCAGGACAAGAAGCAATGGGTGGAAACAAGAAACAAGGAGAGAAGCAACTTAGAGCTAAGGATAAATTTCTTGACAGTTAGAGCAATTAATCGGTGGAACAACTTGCCTCCAGAAGTTGCGAATGCTCCAACACTGGAAGTTTTTTAGAAGGTGTTGGATATCCATTTGTCTGACGTAGTGTAGGTTTTCTTACCTGAGCAGGAGGTTGGATTAGAAGACCTCCAAGGTCCCTTCCAACTCTGTTATTCTATTCTATTCAATAAAATAAAATAAAGTACTTGAAAAACATTGTGGGGAAATAAATACTTACTTAAAAATGAGAGGGTGATGATGATAAACAGCCACATTTTCTTGGCCAACTTTGCTGTAGAAGAGACACAGAAATTTCACTTCAAGAAAGACATGGACTTCTCATATGTAAATTTGGTGGCAAAGGAAAGACAAACCACAGGATATGGTTCACAGAGCATATGTGCTACAGAGGACATCCTGCGTGTCACCTGGTAAGACTCATGTTGTCTCAAGATTGCCCCCGTGTGTTTTTAAAGGAGCTGCAGGAAAGCAGTTGGGTTGAAGGAAGAATCCCAGTGTTGAAGGTGATTTCTGAAAGAAAAATAGAACAATGTATCCCCCAAATGTTGAAAGTGTAATAGAAAGTCCAGGTACTTCTCATCATACATGGTGGCCTTGTATGAAAACAAGAAACTATTGGAAATATTGAAAGTATTGAAAATATATACTTGGTTGGAAAATATGATCAATCAACATATATATCTGAAACAGTTGTGGGATTCAAATAATTTAACAAGCGGTTCTCTGCCCTAATGACCAGCTGGGTAGGTGTGGCTTGGTGGTCATGTGACTAGGTGGGCATGACCAGCTCAACATCATTCACATTGATGGGCGCTTCACCTTAGCTGTTATAATGTCATAAGGATTAACCGGAGAGGCAGTTTCTATAAGCAGGGCAATAAATATTAGACTATGAACAACACCAGAATGTTTCCTTCCTACCTTCCTTACAGGATTAGCCCTGTAAAGTGGAAACAAACAAGAAGATATTTCTTCCAACAACCGGTTCTCCAAACTGCTTAGAAAGTTACCAACCGGTTCTCCCGAATAGGTGCAAACTGGCTGAATCCCATTACTGATCTTAAACCAGAAATATTCTCATTGGATATAATTCCAGAGGGTTATGATAAAGGGACTATATAGTTAGTTTTGCCTGTATGTATTGACAGCCACAAGGTTTGTATTTACAGAATATTGGAAAAATGAGAACACTCCATTAGATGGGGATGTAATTCTGAACACATTAGACTGTGCAGAGATGGACAGATTGACATTAAAAATAAAGGAAAAAGAGGGCACCGAATATGACTTAACATGGAATATGACTTAACCAATAGAGTGGTTAGAGATAAGAGGTAGAAATTAGATGAAGAAAGATTGTTGCTGTGTATGAATTAAAAATAATAATGATAAATTATTTATAATTATAAATATGCTAATATAATTAACAGAATTACAAATAAGCTAATATAAGAAGAAAGCTAGTTAAAATTATTAAAATTATTCTGTTACACTATTATTATCCTTATTGATATAGGTGTTGATATTTCTTTTTGTTCTTCCTTTGCTTTTCTGTAAATGATATTGCTCTGACAATACACAGTATTCAAAGTGTTTATGAATTTTAAAAAAATGAAAGAAAAATATATTGTTGGTCAGTTGAATGGAGTGGAAATTGCGGGGAAATATGCCCATGGGAGGGAGAGAGAAAGAAAGAGAGATCTTCATATTTCATTTTATTTATTTTATTTATTGCATCAAGAATGAATCACATAACATATATGTATAAACATGATTTTGAATGCATGAAATGGATATGAATAAAAAGGAACATTAGGACAGGGACGGGAAGCACGCTGGTGCGCTTATGCAAGCCCCTTACAGCCCTCTTAGGAATGGGGTGAGGTCAACAATAGACAGTCTAAGGTTAAAGTTTTGGGGGTTTGGGGAAGAAACCACTGAGTCAGGTAGTGCATTCCAGGCATTGACCACTCTGTTGCTGAAGTCATATTTTCTGCAACCAGGTTTGGAGTGGTTTACCTTAAGTTTGTATCTATTGTGTGCTTTTTAGAACCTCTTCTGTAGGTGTGGCCTGCTTTGTGGGAGTGGCTTGTCAGCCATGTGACCAGGTAGGAGTGGCTTGTGGCCATGTGACTGGGTGGGCGTGGCCAACTTCTAAAATGTGGTGAAACTCACTTAACAACACTCTTGCTTAGGAACCAAAATGTTGGCTCTAGAAACTCTGGCATTTGAAGCACACAAGACTTAAAGCTATCATGTTACAAGACCCTTCCACCCCTAACCCTTTAGAAAAAAAAACCCAAGGTGGCGCAGTGGTTAAATGCAGCACTGCAGGCTACTGCTAGATCAGCAGTTCAGCGGTTCAAATCTCACCGGCTCAGGGTTGACTCAGCCTTCCATCCTTCCGAGGTGGGTAAAATGAGGACCCAGATTGTTGGGGGCAATATGCTGACTCTCTGTAAACCGCTTAGAGAGGCCTGAAAGGCCTATGAAGCGGTATATAAGTCTACTGCTATTGCTATTGCTATATTCAAACTTGACAACTTTAAGACTTGTGGACTTCAACTCCCAGAATTCCTCCTCCAGTCCTGTTGGCTAAGGAACTCTGACATTGAAGCACGCAAGTCTTAAAGCTGTCAAGTTACAAGACCCTTCCACCCCTAACCCTTTAGATTAAAAAAAAACCAAGGTGTGTTCAAACTTGACAGCTTTAAGACTTATGGACTTCAACTCCAGAATTCCTCCTCTTGCTCTTCATCTTGATGGTGTGTGGATGGGCAGGGGGAGGGAGCTGGAACCGGTTCTAAACGGCACTGTAGAATTGTGGAACCTCTTCTGTAGAGGTTCCCCCTGGTGTGCTTGTGTCTATTGTGAGAGTATTTGTTGGTTGAGATTTGATGTTGCCAATTGCTTGACCATTCTGACACATAGTTAAGGTATTTTTGAAAGGTAGCAGCATAGTTGGTTGGGTTAAATAGTTTTACATCATCAGTGAAGAGAACACAGTTGCTTATACTATGATCTCAAAGGTCATTCATGTAAAGTATCAAGAGTGTTGGTCTTAAAACACTGCCTTGGGGGACACCCCTGTTTACAGGTGCAGGATTTTATAGGGCACTCCCTATTTTGACCACTTGTCAAAATCAACATGAAATGTGACTCTGAAAGAATCACTATGGTTAAGTGAATCCGTGGAGAATTGCAGGATTCCCCCTGTCTCTGCTCTGAATACTTTTTCTCTTGTTTTTGATTGTCTGCCCTTCTGCTTCCTGTCACTGTGTCTCTTGGAAGGCACAGAAGTAGAGAGCAGAGTCCTTCAACTGCATGGCTGGTTTCTGCATGTTAAAAGTGCCGTTTTCATGGTGAGTAGCCTGGAAGCCTTGGGCATTGTTCTGAAAACTGGTCAGCAAGATCTCTGGAGGCTGACCAGGATGCTGAAGGTACCAGAATGGGTAATTTAGGTTACTTAACTGTGCTTCATAGGCACATCTGAGAGAAAGAGATTGTCCTTCAGTAACCATCACAATTCCAGATGTTTGGTCCACTGACTGTCCTGTGCTTCTACCTGGAGAGAAGATAAATGCAGAAGGCATGAGGTGAGTTGAAGAGGTGTGAAAAGTAGATCCTTCTCCTTCTTTTCAAAAACATCCTTGGTGCTGCTTGGACCTACTCTCTCTGCAAATATTAATCTGTAGAAATTCCTTCTCAGGTTTATATTCTCTCCATCATTCCCATCCCCAAGCATCCTCGACAAACATACACATGTTCTTCATTCCAGCTGGTTACATCTGTTCTTGTAATTCCTTGCAAATAATTTAGTCTCAATTTCTAAGAAATCATCCAAAGCAGGTGTCCCCAAACTTTTGGAACCCGGGGACTACCCAATTCATAATTTTTAAACCATTAATATGATCTGTCTTCATTGAAGCTAAATGCTTCTGTTGTTCTTCTCGAAATTCTTGGCAGAAAATCTAGTGCCAAATCCCCAGAGATCTTCCATGGGATCGTATTCTACCTGATTGCAAGGAACTCAAAGACCTTAAGATGAACCAAAACATAGAATCTAACGTTATTAGAAAATCAATATTTACTTGAAAATGAGATGATGATGATGATGATGAATAGGGCAGACCACAGGCACATTTTCCAGATGAAGAATGGGTGTAATAATCTCCCCCCCCAAAAAAAAAATTACTTTGGAGGACTTCAAGGCTGGTGTAAGGCTTTGGAGGTTCCCTTCCAACTTTGCTATCAAAAGCTCTATATACTATCAAAGACACTACCACAGCTCCTTCCCTTCACAAACAAATTGGCTTCAAATATGTAAATTTGGTGGTGAAAGGAAAACGAACCACAGGGTATGGTTTACAAAGCATATGTGCTACCGAGGCTATCTTGTATGTAACCTGGTAGGACTCCTGTTGTCTCAAGATTGCCACCCTGTGTTTTAAAGGAGGTGTAAGAAAGCAGCTGGGTTGAAGGAAGGATCCCAGGGTGGAAGGTGATTTTTGAAACAGGCATTATTAGCCAGCTGAAAGGAGAGGCTGTGGTAGAATAAATAGAGGAGAGAGGGATGGAGGGAGAGAGAGGGGGGGAGAGGGGAGAGGGGAGAGGGGAGAGGGGAGAGGAGAGAGGAGAGAGGAGAAGGAGGGATCTGGATAAAATAAAATGTGAATTGAAGAGTTATTTTGGAGTGTGAAACTGTTAAACTGGAAAGCTGAATCCTGATGCTTTTATGCTTTGCTATTTTATTTGTTCAGTCCCTCAGTGAGGGGGATGAGCAGTTTATAAACTTGATAAATAAATAAATGTTCAAAGAGAGACAACTGGCAATGCTATCACCTAGAGGCATATAAGCATTCTTACAGAATACAGAATCAGAGTTGGAAGGGACCTCAAAGGTCTTCTAGTCCAAGCCCCTACTTAGGCAGGAAGCCCTATACCACTTCAGACAAATGGTTATCTAATGTCTTCTTTAAAAAAAACTCTGGTGTTACAGCACCCACAACTTCTGGAGGCAAGTCGTTCCACTGGTTAATTGTTCTAACTGCCAGGAAATTTCTCCTTAGTTCTAGGTTGCTTCTCTCCTGGATTAGTTTTCATCTATTGTTTTTTTTTTTTTGTCTTGCCTTCTGGTGCTTTGGAGAACAGGTAAACCCCCTCTTATTTAGGGCAGTCCAGTGGTGGGATTCAGCCAGTTCGCACCTATTTGGAAGAACCGGTTGGTAACTTTCTAACAGTTCGGAGAACCGGTTGTTGGAAGAAATCTTATCTTGTTTTTTTCCACTTTACAGGGCTAATCCTGTAAGGAAGGCAGGAAGGAAACATTCTGGTGTTGTTTCTAGCCTAATCCTTATTGCCCTGCTTATAAAAACTGCCTCTCCTGTTAAACCTTATTACATTGTAACATCTAAGGCGAAGTGCCCATCGACCTGAGTTACGTTGAGTTAGCCATGGTCATATGGTCACATGACCACCGAGCCCCGCCTACCTAGCTGGTCATTATGGCAGAGAACCGGTTGTTAAATTATTTGAATCCCACCACTGGGGCAGTCCCTCAAATATTTGAATGTTGCTATCTCGTCGCTCCATTTCCTCTTCTCCTTCTCCATCATCATCAGCATCATCATCATCATCATCATCATCATCATCATCATCATCATCGATGTAAAAGTGTCCCTGATGGTTTTACTCAGCTATTTATGATTATTTATGACTATCATTTATAGTTGAATAGCGGATCCAGTTTTGGTTACCAGGTTACAAAAACAGATATTGAAAAAGTGGAAGAGTTGGAAGAGACCTTGGAGGCAGTGGTGACTTTTAATTTCAATTTCAATTTAATTTAATGGTTTTTTTACTACCGTTTCTGTGGGCGCAGCTTGATGGGCGTGGTAGGGGAAGGATACTGCAAAATCCGCATTCCCTCCCCACTCCTGGGGACCAGCCAGAGGTGGTATTTGCCGGTTTTCCAAACTATTCAAAAATTTCTGCTACCGGTTCTCCAGAACCTGTCAGAACCTGCTGAATTTCATCCCTGCTTGGAGGTCTTCTAGTCTAACCCCCTGTTCAGGCAGGAAGCCCTATACAATGTCAGACAAATGGTTATCTAATGTCTTCTTAAAAACCTCCAGTGTTGGAGCATCCACAATTTCTGGAGGCAAGTCGTTCCACTGGTTAAATGTTCTAACTGCCAAGAAATTTCTCCTTAGTTCTAGGTTGCTTCTCTCCTGGATTAGTTTCCATCCATTTTTTTTGGTCTTGCCTTCTGGTGCTTTGGAGAACAGGTTTACCCCCTCTTCTTTAGGACAGCCCTTCAAATATTGAAATGCTGCTATCGTGTCCCTCCATTTCTTCTTCTTCTTCTTCTTCTTCTTCTTCTTCTTCTTCTTCTTCTTCTTCTTCTTCTTCTTCTTCTTCTTCTTCTTCTTCTTCTTCTTCTCCTCCTCCTCCTCCTCCTCCTCCTCCTTCTTTTTGCAATCTGTTTTTTTATTTTTTTTAAAGAAAAAACAATATATATAAAAGAAATGATCTCATCCATTACATACAGCATGTCGTTTGGTTACAAGTGTTTTTGCATCCATATTCTCAATTACATTTACAATCACAGAATTTTCATCTAATATAACTAAATACCTCACTTTCATTGTACAATGTATATTCAATTACAATTAATATTTTTTTTCAATAAACCTAATTCCCTTACATTCTTGATTGTCTGTTTAATAACAATATACCTTTATATAATCACAGATCCCGATATGAAAGAGATTTACCAACCATTAATATTTGTATATCACTGTTTTCAATTATTTATAATACCACCAATCAAGTATCAAGTATGCTTATGTTCATTATTGTCCTTGTACATCATACATTCAAACAAGGCTGTTGCTGCTGTTTCTTCTTCTTCTTCTTCTTCTTCTTCTTCTTCTTCTTCTTCTTCTTCTTCTTCTTCTTCTCCTCCTCCTCCTCCTCCTCCTTCTCCTCCTCCTCCTCCTCCTTCTTCTTCTCCTCCTTCTCCTTCTCCTTCTCCTCCTCCTCCTCCTCCTCCTCCTCCTCCTCCTCCTCCTCCTCCTCCTCCTCCTCCTCCTCATGAATAATGTAAAAGTGTCCCAGATGGTGTTTGCTATTTATGATTAAATAGTGGATGCAGTTTTGTTCACCATGTTACAAAAATAGATATTGAAAAAGTGCAGAGAAGAGCCACTAAGATGATTAAAGGCCTGGAGACTAAAACATGTGAAGAACGGTTGCAAGATTTGGGTTTGGCTAGTCTAGAAAAGAGAAGGATTAAGGGTGGCATAGTATTCCAGTATTTGAGGGACTGCCACAAAGAGGAGGGGTGAGGTCAGCTTACTTTCCAAAGCATCCAAAGGCAGGACAAGAAACAATGCATGGAAATTAATCAAGGAGAGAAGCAACCTGGAATCGAGGAGAAACTTCCTAACAGTGAGGACAATTAGCCATGTGGAAGAGCTTGCCTTCAGAAGATGTGGCTTAGTAATATTTCATGGTTTGATTCCTTAAAAAAATATGAAAGTAGTTGAAATAAAACCTTGATATTTTTCAGCTGTTATCTTAAAGAAGAAAGAATCCAACTCATTTCTCAATTTATGTGAAGCTCAATTTATATGAGATTATATGAAATCTCTCTGGTGTTCAGATGTTCATCTTTGTCCAGAAAAAAATTTACCCTGTTGTTATCTTTTCAAATGGAGAATATTTGCAATAATGTGGAGATATGAACAACAGGAGAAGTTAAACACAATGCTAGTCACGAATGCAAAGACTGGGGAATTTCTGCAGGACAATGGAATAAATACTTCCAGTTGGTTAGACAACATTTTTCATCATCTCAGCTGAGGGGATTCTACTTCTTGGGATCAGACACTGAGTGACATCAGCTATTCCAATTTCCTACACATCAGTTCCATTGCAAACTTGATCTGGATTACATCCAACTATGTTCATAGATTTTGAGATGAGAGGTTCCAAATGGTTAGATAACTGTTCTGACCCCCCTTGTCCCATACCAACAAACACTCCGAGCCAAAGATAAGTTATGGCATTTAATTAACAGACAGACAGGTCCTTGGCAGCAAACCGGCACAGACAAGCTTGAGCAGCAATCCAGCACAGATAAGGCTTGCCAGCAATCCAGCCTGCTAAGCTCACAATAATGTTCTCCGACATTAGTTCCTGCATTGACTTCTGCAAGAGGGGCGTGTGCACAAGCAGTCCTTTTATAGTCTGGAGAGAAGCCTAATGACCACAAGCTGAGTGCAATTACCTCCTGTAACTGCGCAACTGTTCCTTCGTGACCTGACAAATGCGCGCATGACAAAAGCGCGCCGACAAAACCGTGGCGCTAAAACCGCGATGTCATCAACGCGCCGACAACAGTGTGCCGACAACAGTGCACTGACAGAAGCGTGATTTAAGTTAAGGTAAGGGTTAGGTTTAGGTTTAGGTTTAGGTTTAGGTTTAGGTTTAGGTTTAGGGTTAGGGTTAGGGTTAGGGTTAGGGTTACAGCGTGCTTCTGTCGGTGCGCTGTTGTCGGCGCGCTTCAGCGCTCATTCGTCGGCGTGCTTTAGAACTCGCAGTTTTGTCACCGCGGTTTAGTCAGGCGCGCTTTTGTCATTCGCGCATTTGTGGTGAACCCTGTTCCTTACACCTATTAGCTCTTCGGTGCTGGGCATCCAGGAACAAATCACTGCTGGCATCTGGCTCACTCTCCCTTGTCTCCTCCCCACTAGTCCAAGGCTCAGGTGCCTCCTGATGGCCAAACAGCCTCTCTGCACCCTGCTCGGAGTCGGAACCCTGTCCAGGGTCCTCCACATAGCAGTTAGCAATAGCAGTTAGACTTATATACCGCTTCATAGGGCTTTCAGCCCTCTCTAAGCGGTTCACAGAGTCAGCATATTGCCCCCCCCCCAACAATCCGGGTCCTCATTTTACCCACCTCGGAAGGATGGAAGGCTGAGTCAACCTTTGAGCCAGTGAGATTTGAACAGCTGAACTGCAGAACTGCAGTCAGCTGAAGTAGCCTGCAGTGCTGCATTTAACCACTGCGCCATCTTGGCACATCCTCCAAAGCCGACTCATAGGGCCCCTAGCTGTCGGAGTCTGGTGGCAGCTCCAACAGCTCCTGCTGGGCCACAACAGATAACCATTATCAGATATTTTCCCAGGTGGTCCTTCTTCCTGGCATCAGACACTGAGTGACCAAAACTATTTCCTCCCTCTCACTTCCATTGAAAGGTTGATCTGGATTTTTATCTAAATACATTCATGGACCTTCATCTCAAAGGAACTATTAGAATGTTCATTTCTCAGCTCAACTACACTGCTTTTTTCTCCTTTTGTACCTTTTTAGTTGCCTTCTCCTCTACTTTGTCTCACTGTGTCTCTGAAGGCACAGAAGTAGACAGCAGAGTCTTTCAATTGAACATCTGGTTTCTGCATGTCGAAAGTCCCCTTTTCATTTCTTTTAGTGACATTGTGAGTAGCTTGGAATCCTTCAGCTGTTTTCATAAAGGAATCTAAAAGGTATTTTGGAGGCTGACCAGGAGGCTGAATGTACCACAATAGGACGTTTGTGCCAGTAAGCCCGGCTTCATAAGAACAATTGAGATAAACAGGTTGTCCTTCTGTAACAGTCACAATGCCAGTTGTTTGCTTCACCGACTGTCCTGTGCTTCCACCTGGACAGAAAATAATAGAGAATTCATGAGGTTAGTTGGAGAGGTGGACAAGAAGGTCTCCTTCCTCTTTTCAGAAGCAACCTTGGATTTCCTTGGACATATTTTTTTTTTTGCTGTTTTCAGTTCTAATTATTTGGGATGCCCTGTAAAAATTCCTCCCCAGTTTTATATTCTTTCCATCATGCCCATCACCAAACACACTGAACACACACACACACAGAGGGGGGGAGGGAGGGAGGGAGGGAGGGAGAGGGAGAGGGAGAGGGAGAGGGAGAGGGAGGGAGGGAGGGAGAAATTTCATCTCAACTGAATGCTTCAGTTCTCTTAATTTCCTGGGGATAATTTACTGCCAATTTCTAGGAAAGCTTCCAGGGAATCGGCTTGATTTGAGGGAACCCAAAGAATTGAAGACATGCCCAGCCAAAACCCATCATCTACCACTGTTAGGAAGAAGATACATACTTAGAAGGGAGACGACGATCATGATGAAGAAGAAGAATACCCACATTTTTTTCAGATTAAGAATTTGGGGACTAAACCCTCCTAAAATAATCTTTGGAGAACTTCAAATAGGTGCAGTCACCTTCAGATGTTTGCTGCCAACCTTGATGCAGCAGACACTTAGAGGCTACATATTCTTTCCGTTCACAAAGGAACTAACTAACATGTAAATTAGTGGTAAAAAGAAGACCAATGACAGGATATGGCTCAGAAACCTAGAGAAGGTCACATGTGTCTCCCTGTAAGACTCATGTTATCTCAAGTTTGCCACCCTGTGTTTTAAAGTAGGTATAAGAAAACAATTTAGTTGAAGGAAGGATCGTAATGTTGAAGATGATTTTTGAAATAACAATGTATTATTGGCCAGGTGAATGTAAAAGGAACATAGAGGATAAATAGGAGAGAAAGAGACAGAAGGATAGAGACACACACAGAGAAAGATGTTCTTCATAGGAAATGTGAGTTGGAATAATTTTAGAGTCTGAAAGGGTTAAAAATGGAAAGATGAATCCCAGTGTTGAATGGACAACTCACAATGATAGAAACTAAATGACATGAAACCTTCTTTCCATTACTATGGAGATAAGTGGTTCCAAATGGTTAGATAACCATTATCAGATATTTTCCCAGGTGGTCTTTCTTCCTGGCATCAGACACTGAGTGACTAGAAATATTCCAATTTCCAGGGAATAGAATGGAATAGAATAGAATAGGACAACAGAGAATGGAATGGAATGGAATGGAATGGAATAGAATAGAATAGAACAGAATAGAACAGAACAGAACAGAATAGGACAATAGAGAATGGAATAGAATGAATGGATTGGATAGGAATGGGTATTGGGGTTGGGATTGGGATTGTGAATAGAATAGAATAGAATAGAATAGAATAGAATAGAGTAGAGTAGAGTAGAGTAGAGTAGAGTAGAGTAGAGTAGAGTAGAGTAGAGTAGAGTAGAGTAGAGTAGAGTAGGACAACAGAATGGAATAGAATAGAACAGAACAGAACAAAACAAAACAAAACAGAACAGAATAGGACAACAGAGAATGGAATGGAATGAAACAGAAAAGAATAGAATAGGGAATCGGAATCGGAATGGAATTGGAATGGAATAGAATAGAATAATAACTTTATTTTCACTTTATGTAATTTGTCCAACATATAGAGATAACAGGTATAAGTATAAACATGGACATGAACACAGGAAATGGAGACCATAAGACAGGGATGGTAGGCACTCTGGAGGGCCTCTGCATGCCCGCTTTACGGACCTCTTAGGAATGGGGTGAGGTCCATGCTAGAGAGTTTAATGTTACAGATACAGTTATGGGGGTTTGCAGATGTAACAACAGGATATACCCACATATATTATATGACATGGAGAAACAACACAGTCTAGTTTGGATGTGTACAAACTGCTTTGAGCTCTAAGCACATAGCATAAAAGCATTAGATGTTCCTCATATGAAATAGTTTATAGTTTATAGTTTTATTGATTTTGTATGCCGCCCACTCCCGAAGGACTCCGGGCGGCTTACAATAAAACAAGGGAGGGGGATAATACACAAAACAACATATTAAAATATACAACAGTCACAATTTCCGAGGGGCTGGATATTTCGAGAGCCCCCCGGCCTGCTGGAGCAGCCAGGACTTAACGGGTTTGCGGAAGGCCGGGAGGGTAGTAAGGGTCCGGATCTCCACGGGGAGATCGTTCCAGAGGGCTGGAGCTGCGACAGAGAAGGCTCTCCCCTGGGGAGGTGCCAGTCGACATTGGCTGGCAGATGGAATCCAGAGGAGACCTAACCTGTGTGATCTAATCGATCTATGGGAGGTGATCGGCAGGAGGCGGTCTCTGAGGTACCCAGTTCCAATGCCATGAAGGGCTTTATAGGTAATGACCAGCACCTTGAAGCAGATCCGGAGACTAATGGGTAACCAGTGCAGCTCATGGAGGATAGGTGTGACATGGGTGTACCTGGGTGCACCCACGATCGCTCGCGCGGCTGTGTTTTGGACCAGCTGGAGTCTTTGAACACTCTTCAAGGGCAGCCCCATGTAGAGCGCGTTACAGTAATCCAGTCTTGAGGTCCCAAGGGTGTGAGTGACTGTCTGAAGGGCCTCCCGATCCAGGTAGGGTCGCAATTGGTGCACCCGGGGAACCTGGGCAAAGGTCCCCCTGGTCACAGCTGACAAATGGTGTTCTAAAGTCAGCTGAGGATCCAGGAGGACCCCCAAATTGCGAACCCTCTCTGAGGGGCGTATAATTTCACCCCCCAGCCTGAGAGATGGAATATTTGGCCAATCTTTGGGAGGGAACATCAGTAGCCACTTGATCTTGTCTGGATTGAGTGCCAACTTATTTACTCCCATCTGGGAGGAATTTTAGAGTCTGAAAGGGTTAAAAATGGAAAGATGAAACCCAGGGTTGAATGGACAACTCACAATGCTAGAACCTAAATGACATGGAACATTCTTTGCATAAATATGGAGATAAGTGGTTCCAAATGGTTAGATAACCATTATCCCATATTTTCCCAGGTAGTCTTTCTTCCTGGCATCAGACACTGAGTGACCAGAAATATTCCAATTTCCAGGGAATAGAATGGAATAGAATAGAACAGAACAGAACAAACAGAACAGAACAGAATAGGACAATAGAGAATGAAATAGAATGGATGGATTGGATTGGATAGGAATGGGGATTGGGATTGGGAATAGAATAGAATAGGACAACAGAATGGAATGGAATAGAATGGAACAAAACAGAACAAAACATTTGGTAAATTTATCCAACGCGTGGCAATTGGTTTGAGAAGATTTTGCTATTGGAGAGACACTGGCTGACAGATGGACACTGGAGAGATGGACACAGATGGACACTGGAGAGACACTGGCTGACAGATGGAAGAACGTAATTTAAAATTAGCTAAATCTGATTACCTTAATGTGTAATAGATATAGCTGAATATTGACTGATATGGATAGTAATATATATATAATTTGGAACTGGCTGATAGATTGAAGAATACAATTGAAAACTAGCTAAACCTAATTGCTTTTTTTTTGTAACAGATATAGTTGAATAATAATTGATATTGATAGTAATGTATATAATGTGGAGTTGATATGATAACTAACAATTGGATATGAGAAAACATCTTTAGATTATACATAAAGAGTATTAACTACAATAATTATCACTATTTAAAAAACTAAATAAAATACATACAATCAAATGTTAATCAATACTGGGAAAATGTTATGATATATGATATAATTAAATATTATGGATGTCCAGCTAAAATAGGACATGAGGATTTGATGATAATAGAGGATTTTACAAATAAGTAAATGAAATGTCAGCATGTGTTATGGATTAATTCTTTGGCATAGCTAAGGATGAAGGATGTTTAAATAACCATAGGTAATTAAAACTGGAGGTATAATGATGTTGATATGGTAAATATCCGAGTTAAGATATTTGAATTAATATGAGCTAATGGAAGAGAAGCACCAAAGCATGTTATAACCAGTTGATATACTTTTTTTTTCATAATAAACACCTGTGTTTTGTTTTGTTTTCCTGCCTTGTCTCTTGTCGTTTTTGTCCTTTTTTTGTATTATTTTTATTTTTTATTTTTATTTTTTTGCCCTTTCTTTTTGATTTTTTCTTTTCCCACCGGTGTGGGCAGGTATTGTTCAAGATTATTACTTTTATTAATATTTCTAAATAATAATTACAGTTAAATGAAAATGGATATATAATAATGCTTGAGTTAATATGAGTTATGTTGGTTGACTGTAGAGGAGATGTACCAAAACTTATCTGTAATTGATTGATACATTTTCTACAGATGTAAAGAAAGATGCTGTACCTGTTTTAAATTAAAATTAAAAAACATTTATTAAAAAAATAATAATAATAAGACCTCCCCGAAAAAAGGCCAAGTGCTTATGGGGGGGGGGGGTGTTCAAAAGAAAATAAGACCTTGTCTTGTTTTTGGAGAAAAAAGGTGGTGATGGGGGTGGGAGTTAAAATAGAGATAGAAATAAGAGAGGAAATATAGTATATGTATATCAATATATGAAAATATATGAAAGCGTAAGAAGAAGGTTTAGAACTGAAGGGCAGTAGTAAGAGATATGGGTAAATAATACGAAATCATGAAAATGAAATGTAATAATTATGAGTAAGAATACTATATCTATTTTTATTTAAATGTATGATGCTCAGGTATCACACCATTCATGCATTGATATGTATAAACAATATAAAATAAAAAACTTGACCAAAAAAAAAAAAAACAGAACAAAACAAAACAAAACAGAACACAATAGGACAACAGAGAATGGAATGGAATGGAACAGAAAATAATAGAATAGGGAATAGGAATTGGAATGGAATTGGAATGGAATGGAATAGAATAGAATAATAACTTTATTTTCACTTTGAAGGTACACTAATTGGCATACATTAAAATTTAATTTCGTTGCATCCATCGCTCAAAGGGTCTCTACTTCTAATATATGTACACTGCATGAACATGACAAAATAAATAAATAAATACAAACTATGCATATTTTATTTATTTATTATTTATTTAATTTGTCAAACATATACGAGATAACAGGTATAAGTATAAACATGGACATGAACACAGGAAATGGGGACAAATAATGGGGACCATAAGACAGGGATGGTAGGTACTCTGGAGGGCCTCTGCATGTCCCCTTTATGGATCTCTTAGGAATGGGGTGAGGTCCACGCTAGAGAGTTTAATGTTATAGTTATGGGGATTTGCGGATGTAACAACAGGATATACCCACATATATTATATGACACGGAGAAACAACACAGTCTAGTTTGGATGTGTACATATACAAGGTGAGAAAATGGAATCTTGCAAGTTTACCAGACAGATGGCATAAGGAACAAAGCTGTTATACAGTTGGATAGTCCTCCTAGAAATACTTCCAAACCTCCTCCCAGAAGGGAGTCATGGAAACAGACAGTGAAATGGCTTGGCGGGGGGGGGGGGGGGGGGGGGGGGCTCTAACAAATGCTTTGAGCCCTAAGCACATAGCACAAAAGCGTTAGACTGAATGTACCAGGATATGACATATGAGGTACTAAACCCTGTTTCATAAGAACAATTGAGATAAACCGGTTGTCCTTCAGTAACAGTCACAATGTCTGTTGTTTGCTTCACCGACTGTCCTGTGCTTCCACCTGGACAGAAAATAACAGAGAATTCATGGGGTTAGGAGGAGAGGTGGACAAGAAGGTCTCCTTCCTCTTTTCAGAAGCAACCTTGGACTTCCTTGGACATATGTTCTTGCTTTTTTCAGTTCTAATTATGAGGGCGGTCCTGTATACATTCCTCTGCAGTTTTATATTCTTTCCATCAAGCCCATCACCACACACATTGAACACAAACAGAGAGAGGGGGGAGGGAGGGAGGGAGGGAGGGAGGGAGAGAGAGAGGGGGGGAGATATTTCATTTCAGATAAATATTTCAGTTCTTATAATTTCCAGGAGATACTTTACTGACAATTTCTAGGAAAACATCCAGAGGATCAATTTGATTTGAAGGAACCTATAGAACTGAAGACATGCCCAACCAAAACCTATACTCAACCATTGTTAGGAATAAATACATACTTAGAAGTGAGACGATGATGAAGATGAAGAAGAAGAAGAATAGCCACATAGTCTTTGGAGAAGTTCAAATGGGTATGGTCACCTTCAGATATTTGCTGTCAACTTTGCTGCAGCAGAGACTTAGAGACTACATATTCTTTCCGTTCACAAAGGAATTGTCTTCTAAAATGTAAATTGGTGGTAAAAAGAAGACCAATGACAGGATATGGCTCAGAGACCTAGAGAAGGTCACATGTGTCTCCCGGTAAGACTCATGTTATCTCAAGGTTGCCACCCTGTGTTTTAAAGTAGGTGTAAGAAAACAATTTAGTTGAAGGAAGAATCGTAATGTTGAAGATGATTTTTGAAATAACAATGTATTATTGGCCAGGTGAATGTAGAAGGAACATAGAGGATAAATAGGAGAGAAAGAGACAGAGGGAAAGATGTTCATCATAGGAAATGTGAGTTGGAATCATTTTAGAGTCTGAAAGGGTCAAAAATAGAAAGATGAATCCCACAATGGGACAACTCACAATGCTAGAACCTAAATGACATGGAACCTTCTTTGCATAAATATGGAGATAAGTGGTTTCCAAATGGTTAGATAACCATTATCAGATATTTTCCCAGGTGGTGTTTCTTCCTAGGATCAGACACTGAGTGACCAGAAATATTCCAATTTCCAGGGAATAGAATGGAATAGAATAGAATAGGACAACAGAGAATGGAATGGAATTGAATTGAATGGAATTGAATAGAACAGAACACAACAGAACAGAACAGAACAGAATAGAACAGAATAGGACAATAGAGAATGGAATAGAATGGATGGATTGGATTGGATAGGAATGGGGATTGGGATTGGGAATAGAATAGAATAGAATAGGACAATGCCGATGCCGGCTCGAGAACGCCGCGGCTTGAGCACGCCGCGGCTCAGCTGTTATAAGACTCCGTGGCCGAGCTGCTAGGGGAGTCCTGATCTTCCCCCGATATTGCTGGCTGCCGCTTGAGAACGCCGCGGCTCAGCTGTTACAAGACTCTGCGGCCGAGCTGCTAGGGGAGTTCTGATCCTCCCCCGATTATTGCTGGCTGCCGCGACCACTGTTGTCTGTTGGCTCGCTGGCCCGCTGGCTGTGAGATCGCCGCAGCTTAGCGGCTTGGAAGACCGTACGGCCCAGCTGCTTTTGGGGGGAGCCTGACTTAACTACGATTACCGCCCCGACTACCATAACCATCATTATGTCGTTGTTGGCCTGATAACTCTCTGGTTTGCTGAGGCCCCTTTGAGAATGCCGGGGGCCAGCTGCTGAATGGGGCACCCCCCCCTCCTTCCACCTTGGACGAAGCTTTTTTTTTCAATCTTGGGCTTAGACTACTAAGTGGGCTGGTACGATTGGTACGACTCTTGTTGTGAACTGACTTCTGTATATTGGGCCTTTGACCATCATGATTGGCCTTCCGGCTCTCGCTGCTGCTGCTGATATTTAGATCTACTCTGCCTCCACGCTGTAACCAAAAGAAGAGAACTGGTGAGGGAGGAAACTGCTCGAGGGGACGGAATTGAAGGAGAGTGTGATTGGTGATTACAACATCTTCCCCCTGTCTTTTTCCATCAGAGACAGATACTCTTTCCCCACCCTAGGACTTAACCTGGAAATAACATCAAGGGGATGGCTGGAATTGAACTTAACCATCAGACTTTCTCCACTATGGTTAGCCCCTTGACTCCCCCTGTTACAGCTGCTGCACAGATCCACCTTGTCCCCCATCCTCCCCTCCCTTGGACGATATTGGTCTCCTTAGCGGTGCTCCCATTAAGGTGCTATCCTCCTCAGGAGAGGTGGAAGGCACCTTTGGACTATTACGAACTGCGCAACTTTTTCCTATATTTCTTTTAATCGGTATGTTGAGTGCATGGGATTGTTTGAGATGATATGAATGATCTCACTTTTTATTATTATATAGTTGTATTTGTGTTTTTAACTTTTTTAGTGAGGACTGTCTGTGTGAGAGTTTGGGTATGACTGATTCGGAGGACCTGGCGGGGTATGTGGGGGCCATCGGGGTGGTTGGGGGGGCTATATCCACGGGAGAGGGTCGGAGCATTGCGGTCATAACAGGGAGAGGCAGATATGGCGGGGACTTTAGGGCAGGCCATCATCGGGGAAGGAGGGCTCGCTGTGTTATAGAGATCCCTCCTTCCGGCCCTGGGAGTCCCACTCCAAGGTCAGATGGCGCGGGTGTTCAGGACCCTGGTCTCAGGCTGCTGTCGCTAAATGCCAGGTCTGTTGTTCATAAGGCCCCCCTCATCCGGGACTTGATAACAGATGAGGGCGCAGACCTGGCATGTATTACTGAGACATGGCTGGGCCCTGAGGGAGGAGTCCCCCTCGTTGAGATGTGCCCAGCCGGATTTCAGGTGCTACACCAGCCGAGAGCCCAGGGAAGGAGTGGCGGTGTGGCTATTGTAGTCCGGGAGTCTTTAGTACCTCGTAGGATCCCTGCTCCGGAGCTTGTCGGGTGTGAGTCCCTGCTAGTGAAGCTGGACCTCAAGGGTCAAGTGGGTTTGCTGCTTACGTACCTGCCTCCCAACTACGTTGCAGCAGCCCTCCCCTCGCTCCTCGAGTCAGTAGCCGAGCTAGCGGTTGAGTTCCCTAGACTTATAGTCCTGGGGGACTTTAACTTGCCTTCGCTCGGTGAACACTCTGATGGAGCGCAGGAGTTCATGGCTTCCATGACAGCCATGGGCTTGACTCAAGTAATTCGAGGCCCAACTCACTCAGCGGGTCACACGCTTGACCTCGTATTCCTCTCGGAGCAGTGGAGTTACGATCTTGGTCTGAGGGGTAATGAGATCATACCCCTGTCGTGGTCAGACCACTACCTACTGAGGCTAGACTTCCGGAGGCCAAACCCCCACCATAGGGAGGAGGAACCGACCAGCTGGTTCCGCCCCAAGCGACTGATGGATCCTGTTAGGTTCCAGACGGAGCTTGGGGTTATTCCTGATACCCTCGCCCACAGTTCGGCGGAGACCCTCGTCGCTGCCTGGCACTCGGCAGCTTCGGAGTCTCTAGACCGGATTGCGCCGCTACGGCCCCTCCGGGTCAGCGGCCCCCGGAGGCCTCCTTGGTTCACTGAGGAACTCCGGGAGGTAAAGCGCCGGAGGAGACGCCTAGAGCACTCGTGGAGGTCCGATAGGTCCGAGTCGAAACGGGCACTTTTAACAGCATGCACCAAGGAGTATATTCGGACTTTAAGAACAACAAAAAGAACATACATTGCCTCCTTGGTAGCGTCCGCCGAGTCCCGCCCAGCCGCCCTGTTTAGGATAACCCGCTCCCTCCTAAATAGGAGGGAGACGGGGGACTCCTTACAGGGTAAGGCTGAGGAGTATGTCCAGTTCTTGGCGGACAAAGTTGCCCGGTTTCGAGCGGACCTGGACTCCACCCCAGTAGATCCAGCCGAGACACAAGGAGAAAACTTGGCAAACCATCTCTGGGTTGAGTTTCAGGAAGTTGCCTCTGGGGATGTGGACAAGGCTATGCGAGCTGTGAGTGCCTCCACCTGCATACTGGACCCGTGTCCCTCCTGGCTGGTTGCCAACAGCAGTGAGGTGACACGAGGCTGGATCCAGGCGGTTGTTACCGCTTCTCTTCGGGAGGGGTACTTTCCCACCGCGCTCAAGACAGCGGTGGTAAGACCCCTCCTGAAGAAGCCGTCTCTGGATCCAGCTGTTCTTAATAACTATCGTCCAGTCTCCAACCTCCCCTTTGTAGGGAAGGTTGTTGGGAAGGTGGTGGCTCTCCAGCTTCAGCGTACCTTGGAGGAAGCTAACTATCTTGACCCCTTCCAGTCTGGCTTCAGACCCGGTTACAGCACAGAAACCGCTTTGGTCGCATTGACTGATGATCTCTGGAGAGCTAGGGATGGAGGCCATGCTTCCATCCTAGTTCTCCTGGACCTCTCAGCGGCTTTCGATACCATCGACCATGGTATCCTTCTGCGACGACTGCGGGAGATAGGGGTGGGCGGCACTGTCTTGCAGTGGTTCTCCTCCTATCTCTCGGACAGGTCGCAGTCGGTGTTAGTGGGGGGGCAGAGATCGTCCCTGAGGCCCCTAACCTATGGGGTGCCGCAGGGGTCGGTCCTATCCCCCCTACTATTTAACATTTACATGAAACCGCTGGGCGAGATCATCCGAAGGCACGGGATAAAATACCACCAATATGCGGACGATACACAGTTGTATCTGTCCGCCCCGTGCCAACTCAATGAAGCGGTGGACGTGATGAACCGGGGACTGGAAGCCGTTAAAGACTGGATGAGAGCAAACAAGCTGATACTCAACCCAGACAAGACCGAGTGGCTGTTGTGTTTCCCTCCCAAAAATTTGACCAACATACCATCACTCAGGCTGGGGGGGGGCAAAATTTATACCCCTCAGAAAGGGCCCGCAACTTGGGAGTCCTCCTGGATTCACAGCTAACTTTTGACCACCATCTCTCAGCTGTGACCAGGGGGGCATTTGCCCAGGTTCGCCTGGTGCGCCAGTTGCGGCCCTACCTGAATCGGGAGGCCTTCACAACAGTCACTCGAGCCCTTGTGATCTCTAGGCTGGAATACTGTAATGTGCTCTACATGGGGCTGCCCTTGAAGAGCATCCGAAGACTTCAGCTAGTCCAGAATGCGGCCGCGCGAGTGATCGTGGGCGCACCACGGTTCGCCCACATAACACCGATCCTCCGTGAGCTGCACTGGCTACCTGTTGGTCTCCGGGTGCACTTCAAGGTCTTACTCACCACCTATAAAGCGCTCCATGGTAGTGGATCTGGCTATTTGAGAGACCGCCTTCTGCCAATTACCTCCCTGCGTCCCATCAGATCGCATAGAGTTGGCCTCCTCCGTATCCCATCCGCCAGTCAGTGCCGACTGGCGACTACTCGGAGGAGAGCCTTCTCTGTTGCGGCTCCGACACTATGGAACAATCTCCCCGTGGAGATTCGTACCCTCACCACCGTCCAGGCCTTCCGCACAGCCCTCAAGAACTGGCTAGCCCGTCAGGCCTGGGGATAATCTTATTTTCGCCCCTCCCGAATGCTGAGTGAATGTTGAGTTTTACTGTCTAATTTACTTTGTGCACATCTCTTTTTGGTATTGTCCTACACTCCCCTTCCCTTTTTTGATTGTAAGCCACCCTGAGTCCCCTCAGGGAAAAGGGCGGCCTATAAATAAACAAATCAAATCAAATCAAATTAAAATCAAATCAAAACAGAATGGAATAGAATAGAATAGAACAGAACAGAACAGAACAAAACAGAACAGACTAGGACAACAGAGAATGGAATGGAATGAAACAGAAAACAATAAAATAGGGAATGGGAATCGGAATGGAATTGGAATGGAATGGAATAGGATAGAATAATAACTTTATTTTCACTTTGAATGTACACTAATTGGCATACATTAAAATTTAATTTTGGTGCATCAATCGCTCAAAGGGTCTCTACTTCTAATATATGTACACTGCATGAACATGACAAAATAAATAAATAAATAAAACTACGCATAATTTATTTATTTATTTATTTATTTATTTTATTTTATTTGTCAAACATATATGAGATAACAGGTATAAGTATAAACATGGACATGAACACAGGAAATGGAGACCATAAGACAGGGACGGTAGGCACTCTGGAGGGCCTCTGCATGTCCCCTTTACGGACCTCTTAGGAATGGGGTGAGGTCCACGCTAGAGAGTTTAACGTTACAGTTATGGGGGTTTGCGGATGTAACAACAGGATATACCCACATATATTATATGACACGGAGAAACAACACAGTCTAGTTTGGATGTGTACATATACAAGGTGAGAAAATGGAATCTTGCAAGTTTACCAGACAGATGGCATAAGGAACAAAGCTGTTATACAGTTGGATAATCCTCCTAGAAATACTTCCAGACCTCCTCCCAGAAGGAAGTCATGGAAACAGACAGTGAAATGGCTTGGCGGGGGGGGGGGGGCTCTAACAAATGCTTTGAGCATCATATGTTCCCCATATGAAATGTGAGGAATTTTAGAGTCTGAAAGGGTTAAAAATGGAAAGATGAAACCCAGGGTTGAATGGACAACTCACAATGCTAGAACCTAAATGACGTGGAACCTTCTTTGCATAAATATGGAGATAAGTGGTTCCAAATGGTCAGATAACCATTATCCCATATTTTCCCAGGTGGTCCTTCTTCCTAGGATCAGACACTGAGTGACCAGAACAGAACAAGTTAAACACAATGCTAGTCACAAATGCAAAGACTGGGGAATCACCGCATGACAGTGGAATAAGTACTTCCAGTTGGTTAGACAACATTTTTCATCATCTCAGCTGCGGTGGTCCTTCTTCCTACGATCAGACACTGAGTGACCAGAAATATTCCAATTACCTATCACTCACTTCCATTAGAAGGTTGATCTGGATTTTTGTCAAAATACATTCATGGACCTTCATCTCAAAGGAACTGTTGTAATTCTCATTCATGAGCTCAACTATGCTGCTTTTCTACCCCCCTTGTGCCTTTTTTGTTGGCTTCTCCTCTACTTTGTCTCACTGTGTCTCTCAAGGCACAGAAGTAGACAGCAGAGTCTTTCAATTGAACATCTGGTTTCTGCATGTTGAAAGTCCCCATTTTCTCTTTTCTATCGTCATTGTAAGTAGCTTGGAATCCTCCAGCTCTTTTAAAATATGAATTCAGAAGGTGTTTTGGAGGCTGACCAGGAGGCTGAATGTACCAGGATAGGGCATATGAGGTACTAAACCCTGTTTCATAAGAACAATTGAGATAAACCGGTTGTCCTTCAGTCACAGTCACAATGCCATTTGTTTGCTTCACCGACTGTCCTGCGCTTCCACCTGCACAGAAAATAATAGAGAATTCATGAGGTTAGGTGGAGAGGTGGACAAGAAGGTCTTCTTCCTCTTTTCAGAAGCAACCTTGGACTTCCTTGGACATATGTTCTTGCTTTTTTCAATTCTAATTATGAGGGCTGTCCTGTATAAATTCCTCTGCAGTTTTATATTCTTTCCATCATGCCCATCACCAAACGCATTGAACACACACACACACACACACACACACACACACACACACACACACACACACACATATATATATATATATATATATATATATATATATATATATATATATATATATATATATATATATGTTATATTTATGCTGATACATAAATAAAGGGAGAGTATAGATCTATTTCAAGCTATTTAGCTCTCATCAGCTAGCCATACCCATGTTTGGGAATCGAACCTGTGCTCCATTGCCTCCCAGGCAGGGAGTTAACCATTTGAGCTACAGAGAACGACTCCTTATCAGCCAGCCAGGGTGGGAGGTATATACTTAAAGTCACAACCCCTGGTATGCCCAAGTATGGGAGGAAGGTCACACTTCCACTCTCTGTCATTAGGCTCGTCACAAGAGTCCATCCAGACAGAAACCCAATATTTTTTACTGTTGCCTTTTTGTTACATTTGTTAGATTTATGCTGATAAATAAATAAAGGGAGACTAGTATAGATCTATTTCAAGCTATTTAGCTCTCATCAGCTAGCCATACCCATGTTTGGGAATCGGACCTGTGCTCCATTGCCTCCCAGGCAGGGAGTTAACCATTTGAGCTACAGAGAACGACTCCTTATCAGCCAGCCAGGGTGGGAGGTATATACTTAAAGTCACAACCATATATATATATATATATATATATATATATATATATATATATATATATATATATATATATATATATATATGGAGGGAGGGAGGGAGGGAGGGAGGGAGGGAGGGAGGGAGGGAGAGAGATTTCATTTCAGATAAATATTTCAGTTCTTATAATTTCCAGGAGATACTTTACTGACAATTTCTAGGAAAGCATCCAGAGGATCAACTTGATTTGAAGGAACCTATAGAACTGAAGACATGCCCAACCAAAACCTATACTCAACCATTGTTAGGAATAAATACATACTTAGAAGTGAGACGATGATGACGATGAAGAAGAAGAAAAATAGCCACATAGTCTTTGGAGAAGTTCAAATGGGTATGGTCACCTTCAGATATTTGCTGTCAACTTTGCTGCAGCAGAGACTTAGAGGCTACATATTCTTTCTGTTCACAAAGGGATTGTCTTCTAAAATGTAAATTTGGTGGTAAAAGGAAGACAAACCACAGGATATGGTTGAGAGAGCTAGAGAAGGTCATGTGTCTCTCCGGGTAAGACTCAAGCTATCTCAAGGTTGCCACCCTGTGTTTTAAAGTAGGTTTAAGAAAACAATTTGGTTGAAGAAAGGATCCCAGTGTTGAAGATGATTTTTGAAATGTATTATTGGCCAGGTGAACCGAGAAGGAACTTTTAGGATAAATAGGAGAGAACGAGAGAGAGAGAGAGAGAGAGAGAGGGGGGGGGGAGGGAGAGGGAGAGAGAGAACGATGGTCTTCATATGAAATATGAGTTGGAATCATTTTTTAGTCTGACGGGGCTAAAAAATTGAAAGATGAATGTCAGTGTTGAATGGATGAACCTAAAGAACATGAAACCTTCTTTGCAGGACTGTGGAGATAAGTGGTTTCAAATGCCTACATAACCATTATCCCATATTTTCCCAGGTGGTCCTTCTTCCTGCCATCAGACAATGAGTGACCAGAAATATTCCAATTTCCTACCCCTCACTTCCATTTCAATGTTGTTCTGGATTACGTCCTACTATGTTCGTGGACCTTCATCTCAAAGTGACTATTGGATTTTTCATTTCTCAGCTCACTTTCACTGCTTCCCCCTCCTGCCTTTGTGGCTTTTCATTGTCTTCTCCTCTACTTTGTCTCACTGTGTCTCTCAAGGCACAAAAGTAGACAGCAGAGTCTTTCAATTGGATGGTTGGTTTCTGCAGGTTGAAGGTTCCCTTTTTTCTGTTTTCAGTAGCTTGAAATCCTTCAGCTATTCTCCAACGTGAATCCAAAAGGTATTTTGGAGGCTGACCAGGAGACTGAACATACCAGAATAGGACATATGTGCCACTAAACACTGCTTCATAAGAACAATGGAGATAAACAGGTTGTCCCTCAGTAACAGTCACAATGTCAGTTGTTTGCTTCACCGACTGTCCTGTAATTCCTCCTGGACAGAAAATAATAGAAAATTCAAGAGGTGAGGTGGAGAGGTGGACAAGTAGGTCTCCTCCCTCTTTCCAGATGGAACCTTGTGCTGCTTACTAGGGCATCCAAAACCTTTGCTAGACCAATCCTTGAATACTGCTCACCTGCCAGGAATCCACACTGTATATCGGACATTAATACAATAGAAAAGGTCCAGAGATATTTCACAAGAGGAGTACTTAGCTCCTCTGCTCGCAATAGAATACCTTATGCCACCAGGCTTGAAATTTTCGTGACCCGACAAAAGTGCGAACGTCATAAGCACGCCGACAACACCGCGGCGCTAAAACCGCGATGTCAAAAGCGCGCCGACAACAGCGCGCTGACAGAAGCACGATTTAATTTAAGGTAAGGTTTAGGGTTAGGTTTAGGGTTAGGTTTAGGGTTAGGTTTAGGGTTAGGTTTAGGGCTAGGTTTAGGGCTAGGTTTAGGGTTAGGGTTAGGGTTAGGTTTAGGGTTAGGTTTAGGGTTAGGTTTAGGGTTAGGTTTAGAGTTACCTTACAGCGCGCTTCTGTCGGCGCGCTTTTGTCGGCACGCTTTAGGGCTAATTCATCGCTCATTCGTCGCACGGTTTTGTCACCGCACTTTAGTCACCGCGCTTTAGTCAGGCACGCTTTTGTTGTGCACGCATTTGTGGTGGAACCGAAATTTTAGGCCTTGACAACCTCGACCAGCTCTTTCTTTCACAAAGTGATTGGCTTCTAATATGTAAATTTGGTGGCCAAAGGAAAACAAACCACAGGATGTAATTCACTGCGCATATGTACTAAAGAGGATATCATATGTGTCAACTGGCAAGACTCATGTTGAGTCAAGATTGCCCCCCTGTGTTTTAAAGTAAGTATAAGAAAGCAGCTCCCTTAAAGAAAGAATTTAATGTACTGTTATTTAATTCAATGTGCTGAATGTACCAGTATGTGTAAGAGGAGCTAATAAACTCTGTTTCATAGGAACAATTCAGAGAGAGGCAAATTGTCCTTCAGAAGCAAACAGAATGTCAGATGTTTGCTTCACCAACTGTCCTGTGCTTTCTCCTGTATATAAAATAATGGAGAAGACATGGCATTTGCTCGAGAGGCAGGTCTTAATTTCTTTTCAGAATTCAACCTGGTGATTGAATGTTTATCCATTAACATAAATTTACTATGATACTAATAGAGAAATAATAACCCTAGTTAGGATACCTGGCCATAGAAATGCTAATGTACATTCTGGGTGATTGTCAAGTAGAAATGTTAATACCTCTTAGATTGTCTTAGATGTCGAATGTTTATTTTCTTAGCACGTAATTAACTGATTTGGGATTGAGGGAAAAGTCCTATAAATCTTATTAATAAATCATTCTTTAAAGACAGTTGTAAAGTTATAATATTGTGTGGGCCTGTGGAGAGGAGAGGTGAGATAATAAGTAAACAACCTTTAGTTAACTACAATAATAACAATGAAATGTTAATGGTCAATATTTAATGATATATTCAGGTGTGTTATGGGAGGGGAGGAGGGGAAATGCTTAGATATCTTACTTAACCGAATTAATTTTAGAACATGTCATAAAGGTGTAATGGTATTGGAGATCTATTGAAATTGCAAATGAACGCCAGGAGGTGGTTGTGTCTTCTAATATAAATGATTCTAGATAAAAACATGTTTAAACAATGGTAACCAAATGAGAATGATGGTACATGGATAGTAAAATACATAACTTTTCTTTCTTGACTTAAAATGTACAACATGATTTGAATGAAGTATATGTAAGGATTGTGGAAGAAACGCACGGAATATGTTTGTAACCAATCGATACGCTTTCAACAAGATGTAACGAAACATGATTTTTTTTCTTTCTTTTTTTTTTGTTTAACTAAAACAATAAAAAAAATTCTCAAAAAAAAACCAGAAATCAACCTGGTGCTTCTTGGACTTATCATTCTACTTTCTGCACTCATCAGCGTTGATTCTGAGATTCAACCTGCACACATTTCTTCATGGTTTTACATTCTTTGCCTGATGCCCAACCACAAAAACTATAAACCTGTACACACAACCTTCTTTTCTACTAAATACTGTTCTTGTTATACAATTCCTTGCAGGTAATGTACTGCCAATTTCCCAGAATTTTCCACGGGATCCTATTCTACCTGTTTTAAGGAAGCTGAACACAAGACATGCCAAAACACGACATACAGCTGAAAAGTGTAGTCCATGGTTGTGAAACCCAAGGGCTGAGGGTGGGAACAGGCCCGTAGGGTGCTTAAACTTATTTTGGCTTGTGGGCCACTGGCCCCTCCAGCAGCTGAATCAGAAAAGGAGGAGGCGTGGGAGTCAGAGTTAGCATCCAAGCAAAGTGGGAGCTCCGAGGGGAAAGAGGAAATGGAGCTGGCAGAGAGAGAGGGAAGGAGGGAGGGAGAGAGAGAGAGATAGAGAGAGAGAGAGAGTCTCAACCCTCAGATGGACAGTCAATAGCCCCTACATCTGGAGGTGGTTGATGAAGAAGAGGAGGAACAGCTGGGTCCAATGCCTGACACGCAGCTGTGCAGAAGGCAAAGGAAAGGAGAGCAGTGAAAATCTATGGGCTGATCCTTGGGATGAAAGAGCCTTCTAGCTCCTAGCGAAAGAGGCTACACTATCTCTGGGGATAAAAGGCATGGGGGGAGATGAATAGGTATGGCAGACAACTATTCATCTACTAGCCGGACAGACTTCTTAGCCTGCAAGAAAATTTTTTGCCAGGACTAATGGCACTTCTAATAAAGGAATGTCTTGAGTTCACATCAGAGGGTTTTGCTGTGTTTGGGGAGCTGGTCCAGAACAAATTTGGCCTTGCGGGGCGGGCTCCCTGGAAACAGAAAAGAGCCAGCCCACGGTGCTTCTTCCAGAGTAAACAGAGCTCCATTTTCGCTGACAGAGCTCTCAGGTTGCCACAGGCAACTTCCACCATGACTGATATTGAGGTGGCTATGCACATCCTGGCCACACCCACCTTCCCCTCCCCCAAGGTCTAATCCTGATGTGGCCTCAATGAAATCAAGTTTGATACACCGGCTGTAGTAAAACATTGTGAAGAAATACTAACTTAAAAGTGAGATGATGATGATGATGATGATGATGATGATGATGATGATGAAGAAGAAGAAGAAGAAGAAGAAGAAGAAGAAGAAGAAGAAGAAGAAGAAGAAGAAGAAGCTGATGACCAGAGGCTACACGCAAATTTTTCCAGATGAATAATGGGGTACTATCTCCAAAATATTAATTCACAGTGAATTAGTAAAAGGGGTGGGGTTTTTTTGACAAGGAGATCAAGAGCTATTCTCAATCTTGAAAAGAATTTTGGAGCACAGGGCCATCAACAATTTTTTTCTTGTCATTTCATTCTTTTCTGTGTTTTTGATTGGCCTGTCTTCTGCTTCCTGTCACTGTGTATCTTGGAAGGCACAGAAGTAGACAGCAGAGTCCTTCAACTGGATGGCTGGTTTCTGCATGTTGAAAGTCCCTTTTGGCTTGTTTTCATGGGGAATGTGAGTAGCTTGGAATCCTTGAGCTTCTTTGGAAAAATATGCCAAAAGTAATTCTGGAGGTTGACCAGGAAACTGAATGTACCAGAATGGAAAGTTTGTGCCGCTAAACTGTGCTTCATAAGAACAATTGAGAGAGACAAGTTGTCCTTCAATAACAATCACAGTGCCAGATGTTTGGTCCACAGACTGTGCTCTGTTTCCTCCTGGAGAGAAGATAATGAAGAAGACATGAGTTGAGGTGGAGAGGTGGACAAGTAGATCCTTCTCCCTCTTTTCAAAAACAACCAGGGTGTTTCTGGGACCAAATATTCTTCTCTGCAAATATGCTGATTATGAGGTCTACCCTGTACAAATTATTTCTCAGATTTATATTCCCTCCATTATTCCCACCACCAAATACACTGGACAGACAAACACATACACCCGCTTCATTGCAGATGATTACATCTGTTCTTCTTCTGGTAAATCCTTGCAAATAATTTACCATCAATTTCCAAGAACTCTTCTGAAGGATCTACTTGATTTGAAGGAACCTAAACAACTGATGATATGTCCAACCAAACACCATGGTTTAACATGGAGTGGAAATAAATGCTTCATATATTCATAAAGTATGGAAAGTAATTACTTACTTAAGAGAGAAAGGATGAACTCGATGCATACCCCAATGAGGGACATGGATAAAGGGGAGGCAATCACCACACCCCAAAATAGATCTGAAGGATCAGTGCAGGCCAACAGAGGTGAACATATAGGTCCTTTCCCCTATTTCAGAGACAATTTTTCTGCTGGTTGGACCATTTTTCTTGCTGTGTCAAAACATCTATGCTAAGTATGAGGGTTACCATGGACAAACTCAAACTCAAGCTATTCTCCAAAGCAGCTGTGGCAGGACAAGAAGCAATGGGTGGAAAAAAGAAACAAGGAGAGAAGCAACTTAGAGCTAAGGATAAATTTCTTGACACTTAGAACAATTAATCAGTGGAATAACTTCCCTACAGAAGTTGTGAATGCTCCAACACTGGAAGTTTTTAAGAAGATGTTGGATATCCATTTGTCTGACGTAGTGTAGGTTTTCTTACCTGAGCAGGAGGTTGGATTAGAAGACCCCCAAGGTCCCTTCCAACTGTGTTTTTCTATTCTATTCTATTCTATTCTATTCTATTCAATAAAATAAAATACTTCAAAAAACATTGTGAGGAAATCAATACTTACTTAACAATGAGAGAATGGTGATGATAAACAGCCACATTTTCTTGGCCAACTTTGCTGTAGAAGAAACACAGAAATTTCACTTCAAGAAAGACATGGACTTCTCATATGTAAATTTGGTGGCAAAGGAAAGACAAACCACAGGATATGGTTCACAGAGCATATGTGCTACAGAGGACATCCTGCATGTCACCTGGTAAGACTCATGTTGTCTCAAGATTGCCCCCATGTGTTTTAAAGGAGCTGCAGGAAAGCAGTGGGTTGAAGGAAGAATCCCAGTGTTGAAGGTGATTTCTGAAAGAAAAATAGGACAATACGTCCACCAAATGTTGGAAGTGTAATAGAAACTCCAGGTACTTATCATCATATGTGGTGGCCTTGTATGAAAGAAAGAAACTATGGGAAATGTTGAAAATATTGAAAATATATACTTGGTTGGAAAAGATGATCAATCAACATATATATCTGAAACAGTGGTGGGATTCAAATAATTTAACAAGTGGTTCTCTGCCCTAATGACCAGCTTGGTAGGTGTGGCTCGGTGGTCATGTGACTGGGTGGGCATGGCCAGATCAACATCATTCACATTGATGGGTGCTTCACCTTAGCTGTTACAATGTCATAAGGGTTAACCGGAGAGGCAGTTTCTGTAAGCAGGGCAATAAAGATTAGGCTAGAAACAACACCAGAATGTTTCCTTCCTGTCTTTCTAACAGGATTAGGTCTGTAAAGTGGAAAAAAAACAAGATGATATTTCTTCCAACAACCGGTTCTCCGAACTGTTTAAAAAGTTAACAACCGGTTCTCGCGAAGAGGTGCAAACTGGCTGAATCCCATTACTGATCTGAAACCAGAAATATTCTTGTTGGATATAATTCCAGAGGGCTATGATAAAGGGGCTACATAGTTAGTTTTGCATGTATGTATTGACAGCAGCAAGGTTTGTATTTATAGAATATTGGAAAAATGAGAACACTACATTAGATGGGGATGTAATTCTGAACACATTAGACTGTGCAGAGATGGACAGATTGACATTAAAAATAAAGGACAATGAGGGCACCGAATATGACTTAACATGGAATAGACTTTATGAGTGGTTAGAGGTAAGAGGGAGAAATTAAATGAAGACAGATTATTGCTGTGTATGAATTAAAAATAATAATGATAAATTATTTATAATTATAAATATGCTAAAATAATTAACAAAATTACAAATAACCTAATATAAGAAGAAAGCTAGTTAAAATTATTAAAATTATTCTGTTACACTATTATCCTTATTGATATATGTGTTGATATTTCTTTTTGCTCTTCCTTTGCTTTTCTGTAAATGATATTGCTCTGACAATACACGGTATTCAAAGTGTTTATAAATTTTTAAAAAAATGAAAGAAAAATACATTGTTGGTCAGGTGAATGGAGTGGAAACTGCGTGGATAAATGCCCATGATAGGGAGAGAGAGAGAAAGAAAGAGAGATCTTCATATTTTATTTTATTTATTTTATTTATTGCATCAAGAATGAATTACATAACACATATAAGTATAACCATGATTTTGAATGCATGAAATGGATATGAATAAAAAGGAACATTAGGACAGGGCTGGGAAGCACGCTGGTGCGCTTATGCACGCCCCTTACAGACCTCTTAGGAATGGGGTGAGGTCAACAGTAGAAAGTCTAAAGTTAAAGTTTTGAGGTTTGGGGTAAGAAACCACAGTCAGATGGTGCATTCCAGGCATTGACCACTCTGTTGCTGAAGTCGTATTTTCTGCAGTCGAGTTTGGAGTGATTTACCTTAAGTTTGTATCTATTGTGTGCTTCAGTGGTGGGTTTCAAAAATTTTTAGAATCTCTTCTGTAGGCCTGCTTTGTGGGAGTGGCTTGCCGGCCATGTGAATGGGTGGGAGTGGCCAACTTGTAAAATGTGGTGAAACTCACTTAACAACGCTCTTGCTTAAGAACCAAAATGTTGGCTCTAGAAACTCTGGCATTTGAAGCATGCAAGTCTTAAAGCTGTCAAGTTACAAGACCCTTGCACCCCTAACCCTTTTTGAACAACCCTAGGGGTGTTCCAACTTGACAGCTTTAAGACTTGTGGACTTCAACTCCCAGAATTCCTCCTCTCATTCTTTATCTTGATGATGTGTGGACGGGCGGAGGGAGGGAGCTGGAACCGGTTCTAAATGGCACTGTAGATTTGTGGAACCTCTTCTGTAGAGGAGGTTAGAACTGGTAGGAACCCACCCCTGGTGTGCTTCTATCTATTGTGAGAGCATTTGATGGTTGAGTTTTGAAGTTGCTAATTGTTTGACCATTTTGATACATAGTTAAGGTATTTTTTAAAGGTAGCAGCACAGTTGGTTGGGTTAAATAGTTTTACATCATCAGTGAAGAGAACACAGTTGCTTATACTATGATCTCAAAGGTCATTCATGTAAAGTATCAAGAGTGTTGGTCTTGAAACAGCATGGGGTCCACCATTGAACCCCTAAAATACTTAATCAGGCTACTTGTCTAATTCTAAAACTCAAAAAATCAAAACTCTGCCTATGCTCTTTCACCTAACGAACAAGAATGAGGAACATATTATTTTTCTGCTTGAAATGCAGGAAGCCAGGTTTTCGCAAGTAGGGGAAACTGGGTGGGCAAGTTAACCACAGTATCTTAGTCATAGAGCACAGCTTATGAAAAGGCAAAGTTCACCTTGTAAACAAGCTATAGGTTAACCATATTTTTAGCAATATCTCTGAGTGGCGTTCTGACATTTTCCTTTTTCTGCATGAGTAACCAAGATTCACTTCTCTTTTAGTTTCACTTTACTTCCCTATTGTGGTTTGGGAATCCTGTATTGTAATTTTCCTTAAATATTTGTAATTCTACCCGAAATAACTTTGTGCTGACTTAGGTGAGAAGTTATGACCTGTATTAGTGCACGCCTATATGACGTCTATATGATTTGTAATAACCATTTCAAAGGTATAAAACCTCTGTCAAAATGTACCTAAGTCAGATCAGTTAGGTGAAAATTTACTGGTCTCTTGAATGCATTCAATAATAAACCTTTCTGTTTCTGGGAAAAAAGGGTATCGTCTCATGCTTTTACGTAAGTAGAAAGGCAGACCCTGATTTTGCCATTACAGTCTTAAAACACTGCCTTGGGGGACATCCCTGTTTACAGGTGCAGGATTTTGTAGGGCACTCCCTATTTTGACCACTTGTCAAAATCAACATGAAATGTGACTCTGAAAGAATCACTATGGTTAAGTGAATCCGTGGAGAATTGCAGGATTCCCCCTGGCTCTGCTCTGAATACTTTTTCTCTTGTTTTTGATTGTCTGCCCTTCTGCTTCCTGTCACTGTGTCTCTTGGAAGGCACAGAAGTAGAGAGCAGAGTCCTTCAACTGCGTGGCTGGTTTCTGCATGTTAAAAGTGCCATTTTCATGGTGAGTAGCCTGGAAGCCTTGGGCATTGTTCAAAAAACTGGTCAGCAAGATCTCTGGAGGCTGACCAGGATGCTGAAGGTACCAGAATGGGTAATTTAAGTTACTTAACCGTGCTTCATAGGCACATCTGAGAGAAAGAGATTGTCCTTCAGTAACCATCACAATTCCAGATGTTTGGTCCACTGACTGTCCTGTGCTTCCACCTGGAGAGAAGATAAATGCAGAAGGCATGAGGTGAGTTGAAGTGGTGGACAAGTAGTCCTTCTGCTTCTTTTCAGAAACATCCTTGGTGCTGCTTGGACCTACTTTCTCTGCAAATATTAATCTGTAGAAATTCCTTCTCAGGTTTACATTCTCTTCATCATTCCCATCCCCAAGAATCCTCAACAAAAATACACATGTTCTTCATTCCAGCTGATTGCATCTGCTCTTGTAATTCCTTGCAAATAATTTAAAAATTCCTTCTCAGGTTTATATTCTCTCCATCATTCCCATCCCCAAGCATCCTCGACAAACATACACATGTTCTTCATTCCAGCTGGTTACATCTGTTCTTGTAATTCCTTGCAAATAATTTAGTCTCAATTTCTAAGAAATCATCCAAAGCTGGTGTCCCCAAACTTTTGGAACCCGGGGACTACCCAATTCATAATTTTTAATCCCGCGGACCATTAATATGATCTGTCTTTTTTTTTTTTATAGTACAAATCTTTTTTATTTCCATTTCATTCTATACAATCACATGTTTACTGTGCAACCGAGACATATAACATTGAGTAATAAACACAGCCCTCGCTTTTATAGAGAATGCCCCCTACAATACAAACCCAATATACCGCCTTAGCCCACCATACACCCTCTTTCATCCCCTTCCAACTTTCATTCTTCCTTCTCTCATACCCCTCTACACCTACTTCCCCTCCCCCTCTGTCTAACCCTAACCCTATCACTCCCTCTAATCCATTCCCTCCCTTCCTTCTCCTCCTCCTCTCTCTCACTCTCTCTGCTCTCCTTCTTCTTTCATTCAGCTCCTCCCTTCGGTATCTCTTACTTTCCGATATATTCAGTTTGTTCTGTTTTAACACTAACATTAATAAAAACCACAGTATACAAGTGCAATCATGCTTTAGAATTTAACACATATTATATTTCCCCCCTCCCCCCTCCCCCTAAATCCCCGCCTCCCTTCCCTCCCCCCGACTTCCCAGAGCCCATACATGGTATAACTTTTTGACAATCACAGTCTAAAATATCTCTACATTGAACTCAGCTTCTTGCTGTTACCCAAATTTTTAACAATTTACGTTATTACTAATTTTAAGCATAAGCTATCTGGAATTTCCTAGTCCCATATTTGCTTTGTATATAATCAATCCATTTTTTCCAGTCTCGTTTATACTTCTCATTTGAATGTTCTTTAAGATATGCTGAAATTTTTGCCATTTCGGCTAAGTTTGTAACCTTTAAAGTCCATTCTTGAATTGTAGGCAGGTCTTTCTTCTTCCAGTATTGCGCCACCAAGAGTCTTGCTGCCGTTATTAAGTACAGAACCAAATTAATCTCTACTGCTACGAAGTCAGTACATATACCTAATAAAAACAGTTTGGGAGTGAATTTTATCCTTTTTTTGAAGATATTTTGCAGGATCCACCAAATTTTTATCCAAAATGCCTTAACATTACGACATGTCCACCATATACGAAAATATGTAGCATCGAAAGAACCACATCTCCAACATTTAGGCTGAACATTTGAATACATAGAAGCAAGCTTTTTGGGATCTAAGTGCCATCTATAAAACATCTTATAAAATTTTTCTCTCAAATTTTGTGCTTGTGTAAATTTTACATTTCTTACCCATATTTTTTCCCATGTGTCCAGCATTATAGGTTCTTCAATATTCTGAGCCCATTTTATCATACAATCTTTAACCATTTCGGTTTCTGAGTCCATCTGTACTAATACATTATATATCCTCTTTATGTGCATTAAACTTTGATCTCTTATTTGTTTAAACAAGTTATCCTCAGCTATTACAAAACCTATTTTTTGGTCTATTTTCCACCTGGCCTGTAATTGGCCATACTGAAACCACGTTTGAACTACCTTCTCTTTTTTAAGTACCTCTAAAGATTTTAATTGCAGCACCCCTCTTTCTGTATTAAGAAGTTGTCTATAAGTGGTTCTATCGTGTTTTTGTTCTATGTTTATATTTTCAATTGCATGTCTAGGAATTGCCCACATGGGCAACTTGTCATTTAGTTTATGTTGATATTTTTTCCAAACCCGCAATAAGGCATTTCTTAAAATATGATTTTTGAAATTCTTATCCAGTTTTTTGTTGAATAACAAGTAAGCATGCCAACCATATACCAAATCATGTCCCTCAATATTCAGTATTCTGTCATTGGTTAAATGGATCCAATCACTAATTGCAGATAAAGCCACTGCATCATAATATAATTTTAAATTTGGTAATTTCAATCCTCCTCTTTCACGTACATCTTGCATTATTTTCATCTTAACCCTCGGCTTCTTTCCTGCCCATACAAATTTGTTGATACCCTTCTGCCATTCTAGAAGGTTCGCATCTCTTTTAAGTATTGGTAACATTTGAAACAAAAATAAAAATTTTGGTAAAATATTCATTTTCACTGCCGCTATCCTTCCCAACAAAGATAAATGCAGTTTCTCCCACCTTTTCATCTCCATTTGTATACTATGCCAGAGTGGTTCATAATTATGCTTGTATAATTTCCCATTTGAAGTTAAAATATTAACTCCAAGATATTTGACTTTTTTAACAACCTCACATCCTAACATCACTCCCAAATCTTCCTTCTGTTTGGTATTCATATTCATTGCTAATATTTTGGTTTTTCCTAAATTAATTTTAAATCCAGAGACTTGACCATATTGATTAATCGTATTCATTAAAACCTTGCTGGATTCCTGCGGTTGTTTCAATATTATAACCAAGTCGTCCGCAAAAGCGCGGACTCTGTATTCTTGCTGTCTGATCTTAATCCCTTTTAAAGCATCCAAAGCCCGTATCTTGTTCAGCAATACTTCCAAAGTTATAATAAACAATAGTGGGGACAAAGGACAACCCTGTCTTGTACCTTTTTCTATTTGAAAGGAATGTGTTAAACTTCCATTAACTATAATTTGGGCTTTTTGCTGCTGATATATTGCACCAATTGACCTTAAAAAGCCATCTCCTATCTGCATTTTTTGCAATATCTTCAACAAGAATTGCCAATTGACTCGATCAAAGGCTTTCTCAGCGTCCAAAAATATGAATGCGGCAGGGATTTGATTATTCTTTCCCAAGTATTCTAATGCATTAGTAATTAACCTGACATTGCTCTTCATCTGTCTACCCTGTATAAAACCTGTTTGGTCAGTATGTATCAGTTGTTGAATAACCACCATTAACCTATTTGCTAATATTTTGGTAAAAATTTTATAATCTATAATATGATCTGTCTTCATTGAAGCTGAATGCTTCTGTTGTTCTTCTCGAAATTTTTGCAGAAAATCTAGTGACAAATCCCCAGAGATCTTCCATGGGATCGTATTCTACCTGATTGCAAGGAACTCAAAGACCTTAAGATGAACCAAAACATAGAATCTAACGTTATTAGAAAATCAATATTTACTTGAAAATGAGACGATGATGATGATGGTGAATAGGGCAGACCACAGGCACATTTTCCAGATGAAGAATGGGTGTAATAATCTCCCCCCCCCAAAAAAAAAAATTACTTTGGAGGACTTCAAGGCTGGTGTAAGGCTTCAGAGGTTCCCTTCCAACTTTGCTATCAAAGACTCAATACATTATCAAAGACACTACACAGCTCCTTCCCTTCACAAACAAATTGGCTTCAAATATGTAAATTTGGTGGTGAAAGGAAGACGAACCACGGGGTAGGGTTTACAAGGCATATGTGCTACAGAGGCTATCTTGTATGTAACCTGGTAGGACTCCTGTTGTCTCAAGATTGCCACCCTGTGTTTTAAAGGAGGTGTAAGAAAGCAGCTGGGTTGAAGGAAGAATCCCAGGGTGGAAGGTGATTTTTGAAACAGGCATTATTAGCCAGCTGAAAGGAGAGGCTGTGGTAGAATAAATAGAGGAGAGAGGGATGGAAGGAGGGAGAGAGAGGGGAGAGGGGAGAGGGGAGAGGGGAGAGGGGAGAGGGGAGAGGGGGAGAGGGGAGAGGGGAGAGGGGAGAGGGGAGAGGGGAGAGGGGAGAGGAGAGAGGAGAAGGAGGGATCTGGATAAAATAAAATGTGAATTGAAGAGTTATTTTGGAGTGTGAAACAGTTAAACTGGAAAGCTGAATCCTGATGCTTTTATGCTTTGCTATTTTATTTGTTCAGTCCCTCAGTAAGGGGGATGAGCAGTTTATAAACTTGATAAATAAATAAATGTTCAAAGAGAGACAACTGGCAATGCTACCACCTAGAGGACATATAAGCATTCTTACAGAATACAGAATAACAGAGTTGGAAGGGACCTCGAAGGTCTTCTAGTCCAACCCCCTGCTTAGGCAGGAAGCCCTATACCACTTCAGACAAATGGTTATCTAATGTCTTCTTTAAAAAAACCTCTGGTGTTACAGCACCCACAACTTCTGGAGGCAAGTTGTTCCACTGGTTAATTGTTCTAACTGCCAGGAAATTTCTCCTTAGTTCTAGGTTGCTTTTCTCCTGGATTAGTTTTCATCTATTTTTTTTGTCTTGCCTTCTGGTGCTTTGGAGAACAGGTAAACCCCCTCTTATTTAGGGCAGTCCAGTGGTGGGATTCAGCCAGTTCGCACCTATTCAGGAGAACTGGTTGGTAACTTTCTAAGTAGTTCAGAGAACCGATTGTTGGAAGAAATCTCATTTTGTTTTTTTCCACTTTACAGGGCTAATCCTGTAAGGAAGGCAGGAAGGAAACATTCTGGGTCTAATCCTTATTGCCCTGCTTATAAAAACTGCCTCTCCCGTTAACCCTTATTACATTGTAACATCTAAGGCAAAGTGCCCATTGACCTGAGTTACGTTGAGTTGGCCATGGTCATACGGTCACATGACCACCGAGCCTTGCCTACCTAGCTGGTCATTATGGCAGAGAACCGGTTGTTAAATTATTTGAATCCCACCACTGGGTCAGTCCCTCAAATATTTGAATGTTGCTATCTCGTCGCTCCATTTCCTCTTCTCCTTCTCCATCATCATCATCATTATCATCATCATCATCATCATCATCATCATCATTGATGTAAAAGTGTCCCTGATGGTTTTACTCAGCTATTTATTATTATTTATGACTATCATTTATGGTTGAATAGCGGATCCAGTTTTGGTTACCAGGTTACAAAAACAGATATTGAAAAAGTGGAAGAGTTGGAAGAGACCTTGGAGGCAGTGGTGACTTTCAATTTCAATTTCAATTTAATTTAATGGTTTTTTTACTACCGTTTCTGTGGGCGCAGCTTGATGGGCGTGGTAGGGGAAGGATACTGCAAAATCCGCATTCCCTCCCCACTCCTGGGGACCAGCCAGAGGTGGTATTTGCCGGTTCTCCAAACTATTCAAAAATTTCTGCTACCGGTTCTCCAGAACCTGTCAGAACCTGCTGAATTTCACCCCTGCTTGGAGGTCTTCTAGTCCAACCCCCTGCTCAGGCAGGAAGCCCTATACAATGTCAGACAAATGGTTATCTAATGTCTTCTTAAAAACCTCCAGTGTTGGAGCATCCACAATTTCTGGAGGCAAGTCGTTCCACTGGTTAAAATGTTCTAACTGCCAAGAAATTTCTCTTTAGTTCTAGGTTGCTTCTCTCCTGGATTAGTTTCCATCCATTTTTTTGGTCTTGCCTTCTGGTGCTTTGGAGAACAGGTTTACCCCCTCTTCTTTAGGACAGCCCTTCAAATATTGAAATGCTGCTATTGTGTCCCTCCATTTCTTCTTCTTCTTCTTCTTCTTCTCCTCCTCCTCCTCCAAGGTGGCGCAGTGGTTAAATGCAGCACTGCAGGCTACTGCTAGATCAGCAGGTCAGCGGTTCAAATCTCACCGGCTCAGGGTTGACTCAGCCTTCCATCCTTCCGAGGTGGGTAAAATGAGGACCCAGATTGTTGGGGGCAATATGCTGACTCTCTGTAAACCGCTTAGAGTGGCCTGAAAGGCCTATGAAGCGGTATATAAGTCTACTGCTATTGCTATTGCTATTGCTATTGCTCCTCCTCCTCCTCCTCCTCCTCCTCCTCCTCCTCCTCTTCCTCTTCATGAATGATGTAAAAGTATCCCAGATGGTGTTTGCTATTGATGATTGAATAGTGGATCCAGTTTTGTTCACCACGTTACAAAAATAGATGTTGAAAAAGGGCAGAGAAGAGCAACTAAGATGATTAAAGGCCTGGAGACTAAAACGTGAAGAACGGTTGCAAGATTTGGGTTTGGCTAGTCTAGAAAAGAGAAGGATTAAGGGTGGCATAGTATTCCAGTATTTGAGGGACTGCCACAAAGAGGAGGGGTGAGGTCAGCTTACTTTCCAAAGCATCCGAAGGCAGGACAAGAAACAATGCATGGAAATTAATCAAGGAGAGAAGCAACCTGGAATCAAGGAGAAACTTCCTAACAGTGAGGACAATTAGCCATGTGGAAGAGCTTGCTTTCAGAAATTGTGGGTTAGTCATATTTCATGGTTTGATTCCTTAAAAAAATATGAAAGTAGTTGAAATAAAACCTTGATATTTTTCAGCTGTTATCTTAAAGAAGAAAGAATCCAACTCATTTCTCAATTTATGTGAATCTCAATTTATATGAGATTATATGAAATCTCTCTGGTGTTCAGGTGTTCATCTTTGTCCAGAAAAAAATGTACCCTGCATTAAGAGCCGAGGTGGCGCAGTGGTTAAATGCAGCACTGCAGGCTACTGCTAGATCAGCAGTTCAGCGGTTCAAATCTCACCGGCTCAGGGTTGACTCAGCCTTCCATCCTTCCGAGGTGGGTAAAATGAGGACCCAGATTGTTGGGGGCAATATGCTGACTCTCTGTAAACCGCTTTAGAGAGGGCTGAAAGCCCTATGAAGCGGTATATAAGTCTACTGCTATTGCTATTGCTATCTTTTCAAACGGAGAATATTTGCAATAATGTGGAGATATGAACAACAGGAGAAGTTAAACACAATACTAGTCACGAATGCAAAGACTGGGGAATCTCTGCATGACAATGGAATAAGTACTTCCAGTTGGTTAGACAACATTTTTCATCATCTCAGCTGAGGTAATTCTACTTCTTGGGATCAGACAGTGAGTGACATCAGCTATTCCAATTTCCCACACTTCAGTTCCATTGCAAACTTGATCTGGATTACATCCAACTATGTCCATGGATTTTGAGATAAGAGGTTCCAAATGGTTAGATAACTGTTCTGCCCCCCCTCGTCCCACACCAACAAACACTCCGATCCAAAGATAAGTTATGGCATTTAATTAACAGACAGACAGGTCCTTGGCAGCAAACCGGCACAGACAAGCTTGGGCAGCAATCCAGCGCAGATAAGGCTTGCTAGCAATCCAGCCTGCCAAGCTCACAATAATGTTCTCCGACATTAGTTCCTGCATTGACTTCTGCAAGAGGGGCGTGTGCACAAGCAGTCCTTTTATAGTCTGGAGAGAAGCCTAATGACCACAAGCTGAGTGCAATTACCTCCTGTAACTGTGCAGCTGTTCCTTACGCCTATTAGCTCTTCGGTGCCGGGCATCCAGGAACAAATCACTGCTGGCATCCGGCTCACTTTCCCTTGTCTCCTCCCCACTAGTCCAAGGCTCAGGTGCCTCCTGGTGGCCAACCAGCCGCTCTGCACCCTGCTCGGAGACGGAACCCTGTCCATGGTCCTCCACATCCTCCAAAGCCGACTCATAGGGCCCCTAGCTGTCGGAGTCTGGTGGCAGCTCCAACAGCTCCTGCTGGGCCACAACAGATAACCATTATCAGATATTTTCCCAGGTGGTCCTTCTTCCTGGCATCAGACACTGAGTGACCAAAACTATTTCCTCCCTCTCACTTCCATTGAAAGGTTGATCTGGATTTTTATCTAAATACATTCATGGACCTTCATCTCAAAGGAACTATTAGAATGTTCATTTCTCAGCTCAACTACACTGCTTTTTTCTCCTTTTGTACCTTTTTAGTTGCCTTCTCCTCTACTTTGTCTCACTGTGTCTCTCAAGGCACAGAAGTAGACAGCAGAGTCTTTCAATTGAACATCTGGTTTCTGCATGTTGAAAGTCCCCTTTTCATTTCTTTTAGTGGCATTGTGAGTAGCTTGGAATCCTTCAGCTGTTTTCATAAAGGAATCTAAAAGGTATTTTGGAGGCTGACCAGGAGGCTGAATGTACCACAATAGGACGTTTATGCCAGTAAGCCCGGCTTCATAAGAACAATTGAGATAAACAGGTTGTCCTTCAGTAACAGTCACAATGCCAGTTGTTTGCTTCACCGACTGACCTGTGCTTCCACCTGGACAGAAAATAATAGAGAATTCATGAGGTTAGTTGGAGAGGTGGACAAGAAGGTCTCCTTCCTCTTTTCAGAAGCAACCTTGGATTTCCTTGGACATATTTTTTTTTTTTTGCTGTTTTCAGTTCTAATTATTTGGGATGCCCTGTAAAAATTCCTCCCCAGTTTTATATTCTTTCCATCATGCCCATCACCAAACACACTGAACACACACACACACAGAGGGGGGGAGGGAGGGAGGGAGGGAGGGAGAGGGAGAGGGAGAGGGAGAGGGAGGGAGGGAGAAATTTCATCTCAACTGAATGCTTCAGTTATCTTAATTTCCTGGGGATAATTTACTGCCAATTTCTAGGAAAGCTTCCAGGGAATCAGCTTGATTTGAAGGAACCCAAAGAATTGAAGACATGCCCAGCCAAAACCCATCATCTACCACTGTTAGGAAGAAGATACATACTTAGAAGGGAGACGACGATCATGATGAAGAAGAATACCCACATTTTTTTCAGATTAAGAATTTGGGGACTAAACCCTCCTAAAATAATCTTTGGAGAACTTCAAATAGGTGCAGTCACCTTCAGATGTTTGCTGCCAACCTTGCTGCAGCATAGACTTAGAGGCTACATATTCTTTCCGTTCACAAAGGAACTGTCTTCTAACATGTAAATTAGTGGTAAAAAGAAGACCAATGACAGGATATGGCTCAGAAACCTAGAGAAGGTCACATGTGTCTCCCGGTAAGACTCATGTTATCTCAAGTTTGCCACCCTGTGTTTTAAAGTAGGTATAAGAAAACAATTTAGTTGAAGGAAGGATCGTAATGTTGAAGATGATTTTTGAAATAACAATGTATTATTGGCCAGGTGAATGTAGAAGGAACATAGAGGATAAATAGGAGAGAAAGAGACAGAAGGATAGAGACACACACAGAGAAAGATGTTCTTCATAGGAAATGTGAGTTGGAATAATTTTAGAGTCTGAAAGGGTTAAAAATGGAAAGATGAATCCCAGTGTTGAATGGACAACTCACAATGCTAGAAACTAAATGACATGAAACCTTCTTTCCATTACTATGGAGATAAGTGGTTCCAAATGGTTAGATAACCATTTTCAGATATTTTCCCAGGTGGTCTTTCTTCCTGGCATCAGACACTGAGTGACTAGAAATATTCCAATTTCCAGGGAATAGAATGGAATAGAATAGAATAGAATAGAACAGACCAGAACAGAACAGAACAGAATAGGACAATAGAGAATGGAATAGAATGAATGGATTGGATTGGATTGGATAGGAATGGGTATTGGGGTTGGGATTGGGATTGTGAATAGAATAGAATAGAATAGAGTAGGACAACAGAATGGAATAGAATAGAACAGAACAGAACAAAACAAAACAAAACAGAACAGAATAGGACAACAGAGAATGGAATGGAATGGAACAGAAAAGAATAGAATAGGGAATCGGAATCGAAATGGAATTGGAATGGAATAGAATAGAATAATAACTTTATTTTCACTTTATTTAATTTGTCCAACATATAGAGATAACAGGTATAAGTATAAACATGGACATGAACACAGGAAATGGAGACCATAAGACAGGGATGGTAGGCACTCTGGAGGGCCTCTGCATGCCCGCTTTATGGACCTCTTAGGAATGGCGTGAGGTCCATGCTAGAGAGTTTAATGTTACAGATACAGTTATGGGGGTTTGCAGATGTAACAACAGGATATACCCATATATATTATATGACATGGAGAAACAACACAGTCTAGTTTGGATGTGTACAAACTGCTTTGAGCTCTAAGCACATAGCATAAAAGCATTAGATGTTCCTCATATGAAATAGTTTATAGTTTATAGTTTTATTGATTTTGTATGCCGCCCACTCCCGAAGGACTCCGGGCGGCTTACAATAAAACAAGGGAGGGGGATAATACACAAAACAACATATTAAAATATACAACAGTCACAATTTCCGAGGGGCTGGATATTTCGAGAGCCCCCCGGCCGGAGGAGCAGCCAGGACTTAACGGGTTTGTGGAAGGCCGGGAGGGTAGTAAGGGTCCGGATCTCCACGGGGAGATCGTTCCAGAGGGCTGGAGCTGCGACAGAGAAGGCTCTTCCCTGGGGAGTTGCCAGTCGATATTGGCTGGCAGATGGAATCCAGAGGAGACCTAACCTGTGTGATCTAATCGGTCTATGGGAGGTGATCGGCAGGAGGCGGTCTCTGAGGTACCCAGTTCCAATGCCATGAAGGGCTTTATAGGTAATGACTAGCACCTTGAAGCGGATCCGGAGACTAATGGGTAACCAGTGCAGCTCGCGGAGGATAGGTGTGACATGGGTGTACCTGGGTGCACCCACGATCGCTCGCACGGCTGTGTTTTGGACCAGCTGGAGTCTTTGAACACTCTTCAAGGGCAGCCCCATGTAGAGCGCGTTACAGTAATCCAGTCTTGAGGTCCCAAGGGCGTGAGTGACTGTCTGAAGGGCCTCCCGATCCAGGTAGGGTCGCAATTGGTGCACCCGGGGAACCTGGGCAAAGGTCCCCCTGGTCACAGCTGACAAATGGTGTTCTAAAGTCAGCTGAGGATCCAGGAGGACCCCCAAATTGCGAACCCTCTCTGAGGGGCGTATAATTTCACCCCCCAGCCTGAGAGATGGAATATTTGGCCAATCTTTGGGAGGGAACATCAGTAGCCACTTGGTCTTGTCTGGATTGAGTGCCAACTTATTTACTCCCATCTGGGAGGAATTTTAGAGTCTGAAAGGGTTAAAAATGGAAAGATGAAACCCAGGGTTGAATGGGCAACTCACAATGCTAGAACCTAAATGACATGGAACCTTATTTGCATAAATATGGAGATAAGTGGTTCCAAATGGTTAGCTAACCATTATCCCATATTTTCCCAGGTGGTCTTTCTTCCTGGCATCAGACACTGAGTGACCAGAAATATTCCAATTTCCAGGGAATAGAATGGAATAGAATAGAATAGAACAGAACAGAACAGAACAAAACAAACAGAACAGAATAGGACAATAGAGAATGAAATAGAATGGATGGATTGGATTGGATAGGAATGGGGTTTGGGATTGGGAATAGAATAGAATAGGACAACAGAATGGAATGGAATAGAATGGAACAAAACAGAACAAAACAAAACAAAACAAAACAGAACAGAATAGGACAACAGAGAATGGAATGGAATGGAACAGAAAATAATAGAATAGGGAATAGGAATTGGAATGGAATGGAATAGAATAATATAATAACTTTATTTTCACTTTGAAGGTACACTAATTGGCATACATTAAAATTTAATTTCGTTGCATCCATCGCTCAAAGGGTCTCTACTTCTAATATATGTACACTGCATGAACATGACAAAATAAATAAATAAATACAAACTATGCATATTTTATTTATTTATTTATTTATTTATTTATTTAATTTGTCAAACATATACGAGATAACAGGTATAAATATAAACATGGACATGAACACAGGAAATGGGGACAAATAATGGGGACCATAAGACAGGGATGGTAGGTACTCTGGAGGGCCTCTGCATGTCCCCTTTATGGATCTCTTAGGAATGGGGTGAGGTCCACGCTAGAGAGTTTAATGTTATAGTTATGGGGGTTTGCGGATGTAACAACAGGATATACCCACATATATTATATGACACGGAGAAACAACACAGTCTAGTTTGGATGTGTACATATACAAGGTGAGAAAATGGAATCTTGCAAGTTTACCAGACAGATGGCATAAGGAATAAAGCTGTTATACAGTTGGATAGTCCTCCTAGAAATACTTCCAAACCTCCTCCCAGAAGGGAATCATGGAAACAGACAGTGAAATGGCTTGGCGGGAGGGGGGGGGCTCTAACAAATGCTTTGAGCCCTAAGCACATAGCACAAAAGAGTTAGATGTTCCGCATATGAAATGTGAGGAATTTTAGAGTCTGAAAGGGTTAAAAATGGAAAGATGAATCCCAGTGTTGAATGGACAACTCACAATGCTAGAAACTAAATGACATGAAACCTTCTTTCCATTACTATGGAGATAAGTGGTTCCAAATGGTTAGATAACCATTATCAGATATTATCCAGGTGGTCTTTCTCCCTGGCATCAGACACTGAGTGACCAGAAATATTCCAATTTCCAGGGAATAGAATGGAATAGAATAGAATAGGACAACAGAGAATGGAATGGAATGGAATGGAATGGAATGGAATAGAATAGAATAGAATAGAATAGAATAGAATAGAATAGAATAGAATAGAATAGAATAGAATAGAATAGAACAGGACAATAGAGAATGGAATAGCATGGATGGATTGGATTGGATTGGATAGGAATGGGTATTGGGATTGGGATTGTGAATAGAATAGAACAGAACAGAACAGAACAGAACAGAACAGAATAGGACAATAGAGAATGGAATAGAATGGATGGATTGGATTGGATAGGAATGAGTATTGGGATTGGGATTGTGAATAGAATAGAATAGAATAGAATAGAATAGAATAGAATAGAATAGAATAGGACAACAGAATGGAATAGAATTGAACAGAACAGAACAAAACAAAACAGAACAGAATAGGACAACAGAGAATGGAATGGAACTGAAAAGAATAGAATAGGGAATCGGAATGGAATTGGAATGGAATAGAATAGAATAATAACTTTATTTTCACTTTGAATGTACACTAATTGGCATACATTAAAATTTAATTTCGTTGCATCCATCACTCAAAGGGCCTCTACTTCTAATATACACAGCATGAACATGACCAAATAAATAAATACAAACTATACATATTTAATTTATTTATTTATTTAATTAATTTGTCAAACATATAGAGATAACAGGTATAAGTATAAACATGGACATGTACACAGGAAATGGGGACCATAAGACAGGGACGGTAGGCACTCTGGAGGGCCTCTGCATGACAATGGAATAAGTACTTCCATTTGGTTAGAGAACATTTTTCATCATCTCAGCTAAGGTGGTCCTACTTCTTGGGATCAGACACTGAGTGACATTAGCTATTCCAATTTCCTACACTTCAGTTCAATTGCAAACTTTATCTGCATTACATCAAGGATTTTGAGATAAGGGGTTCCAAATGGTTAGATAACCATTATCAGATATTTTCCCAGGTGGTCCTTCTTCCTGTCATCAGACACTGAGACCAGAAATATTCAGATTTCCTACGCCTCACTTATATTTCAAGGTTGATCTGGATTATGTCCAATTATGTTCCTGGACCTTCATCTCAAAGGAATTTTTGGAAATTTCATTTCTGAGTTCACTTTCACTGCTTTTCTTCCCCTTGTGCCTTTTTAGTTGGCTTCTCCTCTACTTTGACTCACTGTGTCTCCGAAGGCACAGAAGTAGACAGCAGAATCTTTCAATTGGACATCTGGTTTCTGCAGGTTGAAAGTCCCCTTTTTCTCTTTTTTATCGTCATTGTAAATAGCTTGGAATCCTTCAGCTGTTTCTAAGTATGAATTCAGAAGGTGTTTTGGAGGCTGACCAAGAGGCTGAATGTACCAGAATAGGACATATGAGATACTAAACCCTGTTTCATAAGAACAATTGAGATAAACCGGTTGTCCTTCAGTAACAGTCACAATGCCAGTTGTTTGGTTCACCGACTGTCCTGTGCTTCCACCTGGACAGAAAATAACAGAGAATTCATGAGGTTAGGTGGAGAGGTGGACAAGATGGTCTCCTTCCTCTTTTCAGAAGGAACCTTGGACTTCCTTGGACATATGTTCTTGCTTTTTTCAGTTCTAATTATGAGGGCTGTCCTGTATACATTCCTCTGCAGTTTTATATTCTTTCCATCACGCGCATCACCAAACATATTGAACACATAGAGGGGGGAGGGAGGGAGGGAAGGAGGGAGGGAGGGAGGGAGGGGAGAGAGAGAGAGAGAGATTTCATTTCAGATAAATACTTCAGTTCTTATAATTTCCAGGAGATGAATTTACTGCCAATTTCTAGGAAAACATCCAGAGGATCAACTTGATTTGAAGGAACTTCTAGAACTGAAGACATGCTCAACCAAAACCTATACTCAACCATTGTTAGGAATAAATACATACTTAGAAGGGAGACAATGATGATGATGATGAAGAAGAAGAATACCCACATTTTTTTCGAATTAAGAATTTGGGTACAAAACCCTCTCAAAATAATCTTTGTAAAAAAAAATTTTCAAAAATTTTCAACAAAAAAAGATAATCTTTGGAGAACTTCAAATGGGTGTAGTCACCTTCAGATGTTTGCTGTCAACTTTGCTGCAACAGACACTTAGAGACTACACGTTCTTTCCTTTCGCAAAGGAATTGTCTTCTAACATGTAAATTTGGTGGTAAAAGGAAGACAAACCACAGGATATGTTTTAGAGAGCCAGAGAAGGTCATGTGTCTCTCCTGGCAAGACTCAAGTTATCTCTAGGTTGCCACCATGTGTTTTAAGGTAGGTTTAATGAAACAATTTGGTTGAAGGAAGGATCACAGTGTTGAAGGAGATTTTTGAAAGAACAATGTCTTCTTGGTCAAGTGAATGGAGAAGGAACTTGAAGTATATATAGGACAGAAAGAGGCAGAGGAACAGAAACACACAGAGAGAAAGATATTCTTCATATGAAATGTGAGTTGGAATATTTTTAGAGTCTGAAGGGGTTAAAAATTGAAAGTTGAATCCCAATGTTGAATGGAAAACTCACAATGCTAGAACCTAAATGACATGGAACCTTATTTGCATAAATATGGAGATAAGTTGTTCCAAATGGTTAGATAACCATTATCAGATATTTTCCCAGGTGGTCCTTCTTCCTGTCATCAGACACTGAGACCAGAAATATTCAGATTTCCTAAGCCTCACTTACATTTCAAGGTTGATCTGGATTATATCCAGTTATGTTCATGGACCTTCATCTGAAAAGAATGTTTGGAATTTTTATTTCTGAGTTCACCTTCACTGCTTTTCTTCCCCCTTGTGCCTTTTTAGTTGGCTTCTCCTCTACTTTGTCTCACGGTGTCACTGAAGGCACAGAAGTAGACAGCAGACTCTTTCAATTGGACATCTGGTTTCTGCATGTTGAAAGTCCCCCTTTTCTCTTTTTTATCGTCATTGTAAGTAGCTTGGAATCCTTCAGCTGTTTCCAAATATGAATTCAGAAGGTGTTTTGGGGGCTGACCAGGAGGCTGAATGTACCAGGATATGACATATGAAGTACTAAACCCTGTTTCATAAGAACAATTGAGATAAACTGGTTGTCCTTCAGTAACAGTCACAATGCCAGTTGTTTGCTTCACTGACTGTCCTGTGCTTCCACCTGGACAGAAAATAACAGAGAATTCATGGGGTTAGGTGGAGAGGTGGACAAGAAGGTCTCCTTCCTGTTTTCAGAAGCAACCTTGGACTTCCTTGGACATATGTTCTTGCTTTTTTCAATTCTAATTATGAGGGCTGTCCTGTGTACATTCCTCTGCAGTTTTATATTCTTTCCATCAAGCCCATCACCAAACGCATTGAACACACACACACACACACACACAGAGAGAGAAAGAGAGAGAGAGAGAGAGAGAAAGGGACAAAGGGAGAGAGAGAGAAAGAGGCAGAGGGAGAGACAGAGAGAAAGAGAGATTTCATTTCAGATAAATATTTCAGTTCTTATAATTTCCAGATAATTTCTGGAAAACATCCAGAGGATCAACTTGATTTGAAGGAACCTATATAACTGAAGACATACCAAATCAAAACCTATACTCAACCATTGTTAGGAATAAATACATACTTAGAAGTGAGACGATGATGATGATGATGAAGAAGAAGAAAAATAGCCACATAGTCTTTGGAGAACTTCAAATGGGTATGGTCACCTTCAGATGTTTGCTGTCAACTTTGCTGCAGCAGAGACTTAGAGGCTACGTATTCTTTCTGTTCACAAAGGGATTGTCTTCTAAAATGTAAATTTGGTGGTAAAAGGAAGACAAACCACAGGATATGGTTCAGAGAGCTAGAGAAGGTCATGTGTCTCTCTGGGTAAGACTCAAGCTATCTCAAGGTTGCCACCCTGTGTTTTAAAGTAGGTTTAAGAAAACAATTTGGTTGAAGAAAGGATCCCAGTGTTGAAGATGATTTTTGAAATGTATTATTGGCCAGGTGAACCGAGAAGGAACTTTTAGGATAAATAGGAGAGAACGAGAGAGAGAGAGAGAGAGAGAGAGAGAGAGAGAGAGAGAGAGAGAGAGAGAGAGAGAGAGAGAGAGAGAATGATGGTCTTCATATGAAATATGAGTTGGAATCATTTTTTAGTCTGATGGGGCTAAAAAAATGAAAGATGAATGTCAGTGTTGAATGGATGAACCTAAAGAACATGAAACCTTCTTTGCAGGACTGTGGAGATAAGTGGTTTCAAATGCCTACATAACCATTATCCCATATTTTCCCAGGTGGTCCTTCTTCCTGCCATCAGACAATGAGTGACCAGAAATATTCCAATTTCCTACACCTCACTTCCATTTCAGTGTTGTTCTGGATTACGTCCTACTATGTTCATGGACCTTCATCTCAAAGTGACTATTGGATTTTTCATTTCTCAGCTCACTTTCACTGCTTCCCCCTCCTGCCTTTGTGGCTTTTCATTGTCTTCTCCTCTACTTTGTCTCACTGTGTCTCTCAAGGCACAAAAGTAGACAGCAGAGTCTTTCAATTGGATGGTTGGTTTCTGCAGGTTGAAGGTTCCCTTTTTTCTGTTTTCAGTAGCTTGAAATCCTTCAGCTATTCTCCAACGTGAATCCAAAAGGTATTTTGGAGGCTGACCAGGAGACTGAACATACCAGAATAGGACATATGTGCCACTAAACACTGCTTCATAAGAACAATGGAGATAAACAGGTTGTCCCTCAGTAACAGTCACAATGTCAGTTGTTTGCTTCACCGACTGTCCTGTAATTCCTCCTGGACAGAAAATAATAGAAAATTCAAGAGGTGAGGTGGAGAGGTGGACAAGTAGGTCTCCTCCCTCTTTCCAGATGGAACCTTGGTGCTGCTTACTAGGGCATCCAAAACCTTTGCTAGACCAATCCTTGAATACTGCTCACCTGCCAGGAATCCACACTGTATATCGGACATTAATACAATAGAGAAAATCCAGAGATATTTCACAAGAAGAGTACTTAGCTCCTCTGCTTGCAATAGAATACCTTATGCCACCAGGCTTGAAATTTTAGGCCTGGACAACCTCGACGTAAGCCACCTGCGTTCAGACCTAAAATTATCTGCTATAACGTCATACCTGTAAAGAACTACTTCACCTTCAACCGCAGTAATACACAGGCAAACAATAAATACAAACTCAAAGTAATCCACTCCAAACTCGATTGCAGAAAATACGACTTCAGAAACGGGCTGGTCAATGCCTGGAACACTCCACCAGATTCTGTTGTTAGTTTCTCAAACCCCCATATTTTTAACCTTAAACTGTCCACCGTGGACCTCACACATTTCCTAAGAGGTCTCTAAGGGGGCATGCATAAACACGCAGAATGCCTACCGTCCATGTCCTACTGTCCCAATTGATATGTGCTCATTTTATGTGTTCATGACCATGTTATACTTATTTATCTATTTGCACCAATCTCATGTGCAAATGTGCCTTATCTATACCTGTTACCTTGTACATGTTGACAAATAAATAAATAAATAAAATAAACTTAATTGCTATTTTCAACCGTCAGTTCTAATTATGAGGGCTACCCTGTGAAAAATCCTTTCCACTTTTACATTCCTTCCATCATGCCCATCATCAAACACACAGAACGCACAAATGAACAGATACACACAGGGATTTCGTTCGATCTGAATACTTCAGTTCTTATAATTTCCAGGAGATAATATACTGCAACTTCTTGGAAAACTTCCAGTGGATCGACTTGATTTGAAGGAACCTATAGAATTGAAGAGATGCCCAACCAAAACCTATACTCAACCATTGTTAGAGATAAATACATACTTAGAAGGGAGACGATGATGATGATGAAGAAGAATACCCACATTTTTTTCAAATTAAGAATTTGGATACAAAACCCTCTCAAAATAATCTTTGGAGAACTTCAAATGGGTGTATCACCTTCAGATGTTTGCTGTCAACTTTGCTGCAACAGATACTTAGAGACTACACGTTCTTTCCTTTCACAAAGGAATTGTCTTCTAACATGTAAATTTGGTGGTAAAAGGAAGACAAACCACAGGATATGGTTCAGAGAGCTAGAGAAGGTCCCGTGTGTCTCCTGATAAGATTCAAGTTATCTCAAGTTTGCCACCCTGTGTTTAAAAGTAGGTTTAAGAAAACAATTTGGTTGAAGGAAGGATCCCAGTGTTGAAGGAGATTTTTGAAAGAACAATGTGTTCTTGGCCAGGTGAATGTAAAAGGAACATGGAGGATAAACAGACGTGAAAGAGAGGAAGGGAGGGAGGGAGGGAGGGAGGGAGGGAGGGAGAGAGAGAGAGAGAGAGAGAGAGAGAGAGAGAGAGAGAGAGAGAGAGAGAGAGAGAGATGTTCTTCATCTCTCTTACATATCCTTCAAGAAACTTGAAGGATATATAGGAGAGAAAGAGGCAGAGGAACAGAGACACACAGAGAGAAAGATATTTTTCATATGAAATGTGAGTTGAAATCTTTTTAGAGTCTGAAAGGGTTAAAAATTGAAAGATGAATCCCAATGTAGAATGGAAAACTCACAATGCTAGAACCTAAGTGACATGAAATTTTCTTTCCATGACTATGGAGATAAGTGGTTCCAAATGGTTAGATAACCATTATCAGATATTTTCCCAGGTGACCCTTCTTCCTGGCATCAGACACTGAGTGACCAGAAATATTCTGATTTCCTACACCTCACTTCCATTTCAAGGTTGATCTGGATTATATCCAGTTATGTTCATGGACCTTCATCTCAAAGGAATTTTTGGAATTTTCATTTCTGAGTTCACCTTCACTGCTTTTCTCCCCCTTTGTGCCTTTTTAGTTGGCTTCTCCTCTACTTTGTCTCACTGTGTCTCTGAAGGCACAGAAGTAGACAGTAGAGTCTTTCAATTGAACATCTGGTTTATGCAGGTTGAAAGTCCCCCTTTTCTCTTTTTTATCGTCATTGTAAGTAGCTTGGAATCCTTCAGCTGTGTCCAAATATGAATCCAAAAGGTATTTTGGAGGCTGACCAGGAGGCTGAATGTACCAGAATAGGACATATGAGGTACTAAACCCTGTTTCATAAGAACAATTGAGATAAACCGGTTGTCCTTCAGTAACAGTCACAATGCCAGTTGTTTGGTTCACCGACTGTCCTGTGCTTCCACCTGAACAGAAAATAATAGAGAATTCATGTGGTTAGTTGGAGAGGTGAACAAGTAGGTCTCCTCCCGATTTTCAGAAGCCATTTTGAATCTTCTTTCTTGCTGTTTTCAAACATCAGTTCTAATTATGAGGGCTCCCCTTTACAAATTCCTCTCCAGTTTTATACTCTTTCCATTATGCCCATCACCAAACACACTGAATACACAGAAAGAGGGGGGAGAGAGGGAGGGGGGAGAGAGGGAGAGAGAGAGAGAGACTGAGAGAGAGAGAGGGAGAGAGAGGGAGAGAGAGAGAGAGGGAGGGAGGGAGAGGGAGAGAGAGGGAGAGAGAGGGAGAAATTTTTCAGTTCTTGGAATTTCCTGGAGATAATTTAATGCTAATTTCTAGGAAAGCTTCCTGGGAATCAATTTGATTTGAAGGAACCTTATTGAGCACATGCTCAGACAAAATGTATAGTCTACCATTGTTAAGAATAAATACATACTTAGAAGGGAGACGATGATGATGATGAAGAAGAAGAATAGCCACATTTTTTTCCGGTTTAAAATTGGGTACCAAACCCTCCCTAAATAATCTTTGGAGAGCTTCAAATGGGTGTAGTCACCTTCAGATGTTTGCTGTCAACTTTGCTGCAACAAAGACGTAGGGGCTACATATTCTTTCCTTTCGCAAAGCGATTGTCTTCTAACATGTAAATTTGGTGAAAACCACATGATATGCCTCAGAGAGCTAGTGAAGGTCACATGTGTCTCCTGGTGAGGTTCATGTTATCTCAAGGTTGCCACCCTGTGTTTTAAAGTAGTTGTAAGAAAACAATTTGTTTGAAGGAAGGATCCCAGTGTTGAAGGTGATTTTTGAAAGAACAATATGTTATCAGCCAGGTGAATGCAGAAGGAACATGGAGGATAAAGAGGAGTGAAAGAGAGCGAGGGAGAGAGAGAGAGAGATGTTCTTCATATCCAATATGAGATGGAATATTTTTAGAGTCTGAAAGGGTTAAAATGGAAAGATGAAAGATGAATGGATAACTCACCATGCTGAAACCTTAAATGACATGCAATCTTCTTTCCATGACTATGGAGATACATGGTTCCAAATGGTTTGATAACCATTATCAGATATTTTCCCAGGTGGTCCTTCCTCCTGGGATCAGACACTGAGTGACCAGAAATATTCCGATTTCCTACGCCTCACTTCCATTTCAAGGTTGATCTGGATTATATCCAATTATGTTCATGGACCTTCATCTCAAAGGAATCATTGGAAATTTCATTTCTGAGTTCACTTTCACTGCTTTTCTCCCCCTTTGTGCCTTTTTAGTTGGCTTCTCCTCTACTTTGTCTCACTGTGTCTCTGAAGGCACAGAAGTAGACAGCAGAGTCTTTCAATTGAACATCTGGTTTCTGCATGTTGAAAGTCCCCTTTTCATTTCTTTTAGTGACATTGTGAGTAGCTTGGAATCCTTCAGCTGTTTCCAAATATGAATCCAAAAGGTATTTTGGAGGCTGACCAGGAGACTGAACGTACCAGAATAGGACATATGAGCCAGTAAGCCCTGTTTCATAAGAACAATTGAGATAAACCTGTTGTCCTTCAGTAACAGTCATGATGCCAGTTGTTTGCTTCACCGATTGTCCTGTGCTTCCACCTGGACAGAAAATAATAGAGAATTCATGAGGTTAGTTGGCGAGGTGGACAAGTAGGTCTCCTACCTCTTTTTAGAAGCAACCTCTGACTTGTTTGGAACTACTTCCCAGCTGTTTTCAAACATCAGTTCTAATTACAAGGGCTGCCCTGTGTAAAAAAAATATCCAGTTTTATATTCTTTCCATCATGCCCATCACCAAACACACTGAACACAGAGAGAGGGGGGAGGGAGAGGGAGAGGGATGGGGAGAGAGAGGGGGGGAAGGGAGAGGGAGAAGGGAGAGAGGGGGGAGGGAGAGTGATTGGTAGAGAGAGAAAGGGAGAAGAGAGAGAGGGAGGGGGAGAGGGAGGAAGAGAGGGAGGGAGAGATTTCATTTCAATTGAATACTTCAGTTATTGTAATTTTCTGGAAATAATTTACAACTTCCATGGGATTGACTTGATTTGATGGAACCTAAAGAATTGAAGACATGCCCAGCTAAAACATATAGTCTACCATTGTTAGGAATAAATACATACTTAGAAGGAAGATGATGATGAAGAAGAAGAAGAATAGCCACATTTTTCAGATTAAGAATTTGGGTACTAAACCCTCCCAAAATGATCTTTGGAGAACTTCAAATTGGTGTAGTCACTTTCAGATGTTTGCTGCCAACTTTATTCTAGCAGAGACTTGGAGGCTACATATTCTTTCCTTTCGCAAAGGAATTGTCTTCTAACATGTACATCTGATGGTAAAAGGAAGACAAACCACAGGATATGTCTCAGAGAGCTAGAGAAGGTCACATGTGTCTCCTGGTGAGGCTCATGTTATCTCAAGGTTGCCACCCTGTGTTTTAAAGTAGTCATAAGAAAACAATTCATTTGAAGGAAGGATCCCAGCGTTGAAGGTGATCTTTGAAAGAACAATATGTTATCTGTTATCGGCCAGGTGAATGTAGAAGGAACATGGAGGATAAAGAGGAGTGAAGGAGAGCGAGGGAGGGAGGGAGGGAGGGAAGGAGGGAGGGAGGGAGAGAGAGAGAGAGAGAGAGAGAGAGAGAGAGAGATATGTTCTTCATATCAAATATGAGATGGAATTGTTTTAGAGTCTGAAAGGGTTAAAATGGAAAGATGAATGGACAACTCACAATGCTGAAACCTTAAATGACATGAAACCTTCTTCCCATGACTATGGAGATACATGGTTCCAAATGGTTTGATAACTATTACCAGATATTTTCCCAGGTGGTCCTTCTTCCTAGGATCAGACACTGAGAGATCAGAAATATTCCAATTTCCTACCTCTCACTTCCATTTCAATTTGTATAAAGTCCTTTTATGTTCATGGACCTTCATCTCAAAGGAATTATTGGAAATTTCATTTCTGAGTTCACCTTCACTGCTTTTCTCCCCCTTTGTGCCTTTTTAGTTGGCTTCTCCTCTACTTTGTCTCACTGTGTCTCTGAAGGCACAGAAGTAGACAGCAGAGTCTTTCAGTTGGACATCTGGTTTATGCAGGTTGAAAGTCCCCCTTTTCTCTTTTCTATCGTCATTGTAAGTAGCTTGGAATCCTTCAGCTGTTTTCCTATAGGAATCCAAAAGGTATTTTGGAGGCTGACCAAGAGGCTGAATGTACCAGAATAGGTCATATGAGGTACTAAACCCTGTTTCATAAGAACAATTGAGATAAACCGGTTGTCCTTCAGTCACAGTCACAATGCCATTTGTTTGCTTCACCGACTGTCCTGTGCTTCCACCTGGACAGAAAATAACAGAGAATTCATGAGGTTAGGTGGAGAGGTGGACAAGATGGTCTCCTTCCTCTTTTCAGAAGCAACCTTGGACTTCCTTGGACATGTGTTCTTGCTTTTTTCAGTTCTAATTATGAAGGCTGTCCTGTATAAATTCCTCTGCAGTTTTATATTCTTTCCATCCTGCCCATCACCAAACACACTGAATAGAGAGAGGGGGAGAGAGAACAAGAGAGATGGAGAAGAGAGAGAAAGTGGGGAGGGAGAGGAAGTGGGAGAAATGGAAAGGCAGAATGGAAAGAGGGAGGAGGAGAGGGAGGAAAAGAGGGAGGGAGGGAGATTTCATTTCAATTGAATACTTCAGTTATTGTAATTTCCTGGAAATAATTTACTGCCAATTTCTAGGTAAACAACTTCCATGGGATTGACTTGATTTGATGGAACCTAAAGAATTGAAGACATGCCCAGCTAAAACATATACTCTACCATTGTTAGGAATAAATACATACTTAGAAGGAAGACGATGATGATGAAGAAGAAGAATAGCCACATTTTTCAGATTAAGAATTTGGGTACTAAACCCTCCCAAAATGATCTTTGGAGAACTTCAAATTGATGTAGTCCCCTTCAGATGTTTGCTGACAACTTTGCTGTAGCAGAGACTTAGAGGCTACATATTCTTTCCTTTCGCAAAGGAATTGTCTTCTAACATGTACATTTGATGGTAAAAGGAAGACAAACCACAGGATATGTCTCAGAGAGCTAGAGAAGGTCACATGTGTCTCCTGGTGAGACTCATGTTATCTCAATAGTTCAGAGACCATATCTGCTACAGAAGGTCATGTGTAAGACTCAGGTTGTCTCAAGCTTGCCACCCTGTGTTTTAAAGTAGACATAAGAAAACAGGTTGAAGGAAGGATCCCAGCACTGAATGCGATTTTCGAAAGAACAATGTGTTATTGGCCAGGTGAATGGAGAAGGATCTTGGAGGATATATAAGAGAGAAAGAGACAGAGGGACAGAGAGAGAGAAAGACGTTCTTCATATGAAATGTGAGTTGGAGTCATTTTAGTGTCTATAGGGGTTAAAAATGGAAAGATGAATCCCAGTGCTGAATGGAAAACTCACAATACATGGACCTAAAAGAAATGAAAGCCTTCTTTGCAAGACTATGGAGATAAGAATTTCCTAATGATCAAATAACATTTTCTATTTCCCCCTGTTTGTCTTTCTTGGGATTAGACCACAAATATCACAAAGGATAAATAGGAAAGAAAGTCTTAGTGGACAACCATTTAAATAGGAGCCAGCCATGTGCAGCAGCTGCCAAAAAAGCCAACACAGTTCTAGGCTACATAAACAGAGGGATAGAATCAAAATCACGTGAAGTGTTAATACCACTTTATAATGTCTTGGTAAGGCCACACTTGGAATACGGCATTCAGTTTTGGTCTCCACGATGTAGAAAAGATGTGGAGACTCTAGAAAGAGTGCGGAGAAGAGCAACAAAGATGATTAGGGGATTGGAGGCTAAAACATATGAAGAACTGTTGCAGGAACTGGGTATGTCTAGTTTAATGAAAAGAAGGACTAGGGGAGACGTGATAGCAGTGTTCCAATATCTCAGGGATTGCCACAAGGAAAAGGGAGTCAAACTATTCTCAAAGGCACCTGAGTGTAAAACAAGAAGCAATGGGTGGAAACTAATCAAGGAGAGAAGCAACTTAGAACTGAGGAGAAATTTCCTGACAGTTAGAACAATTAATCAGTGGAACAGAAGTTGCCTCCAGAAGTTGTGAATGCCCCAACACTGGAAGTCTTTAAGAAGATGTTGGATAGCCATTTGTCTGAAACGGTATAGGGTTTCCTGCCTAGGCAGGGGGTTGGACTAGAAGACCTCTAAGGTCCCTTCCAACTCTGCTATTGTATTGACTTAACATTTCATAGGATAGGAAAATTATGTGGAAGTTAAAAAAAACATTTTTAGTGTCCCTGAAAGACTGTGCAGAGGTAATTATACACAGAAGACGAACAATCGTGGAACAAAGGTTAATATTTGAGCCTAACTGTATCATGCCACAGTGATTCAAAATAGTCTCTTCCTAGCATCATGTGTGGATTCACCTGGGAAATTAAGATAGGGATTCCTCTGGAGATGCTATTCCCAAGCTTCTAGGAAAAAAAATCACTCCATAACTATTCAGGTCTATGATGTAATGTGCAGAAAAGGCTTTAAAATACTAGGTAAAGCATTTTTTAAAAAATGTGTCAATAAAACGTTCCTTTGAAATCTACTGAAACTTGATTCTCTGGATTGTGGACATAAACTCTCCATTGAGAAGTTGTAAAATGATATTTATTTTGAAATATAATTTCTATTGCATGCTTTTCTTGTCTCATCTTGAAATGGAGATCGATCTCTCACTGTTAATGAGCTTGTCTTCTTATTCCTAAGAATACTTGGGTATGTACATGTGAACATATATTATGTGGGTTCTTTATGTAGCTTAGGATGCAACTGTTGATGCCTACAAACTATAACCAATGTTGATGCCTACCAACCATGAATCTTATACTTGATTTGGTGGGACATTCTTCATTGTTGTTCTTCAACATCTCAACCCATTTCTTGTTTGTTGAATGTCGTAATGTTCTATCTAAACACCATTTTTCATGTGTTACCAACTGCTTATCCATTCGCCCCTCTTCATTTTCTTTCTCTCAGCAGCACATCTGCACTGCGTATTCAGATGAGTTTCCATCTACAAATGTTCTCCTAATGTTCTCGACACCTTCCATCATACTCGGTATTTTTCCCATCAATGTTTCCCATCTACAGAAGATGCAAAAGCTAGAAGGATTGATAATGTTTTAAATGAAAGACCCGGGATCCCAATAGAGTAAGTCTTGGCAATGGTACAGGTGCCTTTGCTATGCTAAATATCCTAGTATATGTTGTGTGATACAATCTCAATAGTAACACATGAAAAATGGTGTTTAGAAATGTAGCTAAAGACTAACTCAGTGAAGCCTCCACATTTTCTCTGTTTATAGGAGAACATGAATTTGACCAACTGTACAAGAGCAGTAGAGTTTATCCTGGTTGGATTGCCAAGGGTAGGGCGAGTAGAAAGTGTGATGCATGTGGGCATCTTTCTGCTCTACCTCCTGTGTCTGATGGGCAACGGGCTCATCATTGTGATGGTAATTTTGGACCGCCATCTCCAGAAGCCCATGTATTTCTTCCTTAGCAACCTTTCTTGCATTGACATTGGACACACCACTGCCTTTATTCCTAAACTGCTGGTCAATTATGTCTCGGCGAAGAATTCCATCTGTTTCTACTGCTGCATAACCCAGCTGTACTTCTACTTCCTCTTTGGGGTCACTGAATTTTTTATCATGGCTTTGATCTCCTTGGACAGGTACCTGGCTATCTGCTACCCCCTGAGGTATGGCACAATCATGACTTCTGAGGTCTGCCTTAAGCTAGCCATAGGGGCCTGGCTGGGAGGATTTTTCTCCATCCTTTATCAGATAGTGATGATCGCAGACCTACCCTACTGTACGTCCAACGTCATCAACCATTTCTACTGTGATGTGGGACCCGTGCTGAAAATTGCAGGAGGAGACATACAAGTCATCGAAGTACTTGGATTCCTAGTGACGGTGGTGGTGATTATGTCCTCCCTGCTTTTCACTCTCGTTTCTTACCTCTTCATCATTTCCACCATTCTCCGAATGCCTTCGACCATCCGACAGCAGAGGGCTTTCTCCACCTGTGCTTCCCATCTGGTTGTGGTCTGCATTTTGTACGGGTCGGTCTTTTTCGTCTATTTAAGACCTACTGTCAAGAATTCTTCCTTCAGTAGGTTGAAGTCAGTCTCCATACTGTACACCATGGTCGCCCCAGTGCTCAATCCTTTCATTTACACCATTAGGAACAATGAAGTCAAGGAGGCAGTGAGGAAAGCTTTAGAAAGGAAGACTCCGGGTCTCCCAAATCTCATGGCATAGAATTTGTTGACAAGTGAAAATTACTCATACAGCTTTGGAATCCATCTCCAAGGCTATATTGCAGGAATCCTGTAACAAACCTACCTTAACAAAGATGGGGAAGGCAGTGTGTAACCTGGCAGGTTTGCTAATGGATGTTTTTTTTTCTTATCTTAACGTGCAATTTTGTGATGATCCGATGCCAAAAAGGATTGTTGGGAAGCTTCTGTGGTCTAGCACTGCCTTGGCAACTTTAAGACTTGTGGACCTCAACTCCCAGAAATTCTTAGTCAGCATGAAGTTGATGGGAATTGAAGTCCATCGTTCTTATGATTCATGACGAATCTATCTTTTCTTTTATGTACACTGAAAGTATATGCACCAAAGACAAATTCCTTGTGTGTCCAATCACACTTGGCCAATAAAGAATTCTATTCTATTCTATTCTATTCTATTCTATTCTATTCTATTCTATTCTATTCTATTCTATTCTATTCTATTCTATTCTACTCTACTCTACTCTACTCTACTCTACTCTATTCTTAAAGTTGCCAAAGTTGGAGCCCCATTGATGTCAGGCATAACACTTGTAACCTATTGCATGATTGCTATCACCTACCTGGAATCCTTGATTTTAAATATAATTCATTCATACACACACACACACACACACAAACACACACACATTCCATCTTCAATTGAAGAGAGTGTCATTTGGGTACAAGTATCTTTGTAGCATAACAATCTGAGTTTATACAATATCCATTATATTAACATTAATTCTGTAATATTGAAATGATAATATTAAACATAATCATCATATTTATTTCCCTCTCTTACCATATCTTCTTTATTTCACTGATCTTTTCCTTTAGTTTCCCTGTTTCTAACTTCTGTTTTTATTATCGAACCGTTGATAAAATAATTTCCATGTCATATAGTATTCAGTTTGTTCTTTCTCCTTGATTGCAAGCGTTAGTCTGTTCATTTCTGCACATTCTAATATTTTCCTAATCACATTCTCATCTGTAGGGATCTCTTTGCTTTTCCAATTTTATGCAAATGCAATTCTAGCTGCAGTTAATATATGCATAATTAAATATGCATTCCCCTTACTAAAATATAGTTCATTCTTGATGATATGAATACCTCAATAAGTCTACCTTAATAAAGATGGAGAAAAACAGAGGGTAAATTGGTAGGTTACCAATGGCTATGGACAATCTATTGGGGGAGGTGTCATCCAGGTCATGGTTGTCCCAAAGATGCTTTTTCAAGGGGCATTTCTGTCTTTTTCCTTGAAGACATTCTTCAGCTTTTGGGTTGAGGAGCAAAACATCTTCAAAGAAACAACAAAGAAAGCCCACTTGCCCCTCGAAAAAGTAACTTTAGTAGGTTATCAATTTTCTTTTCTTAATGTGCAACTGTGTGATGATCACAGGATAAAAGGATTGATGGGAAGCTCCTGTGATTTATTTATTATTTAGTGTATGATGACAACACAACAAAATATAAGTAAACATGCCCCCTCAACCCATACAGAAAACATCAAAGGGGGTACGGCAGTGGCCTCATAACTGGATGTCCATTTCAGCTATCCAGGAGATCACCTGGGGTTGCTTCATGTAGATTTTCTAAGGAACCAGAGAACACACATTGTGGGCAACCTTGCACAATGGCAATCAGATATTGATAGAGCTGGAAAGGGGCTTCTGAGGTCTTTTAGTCCAGCCCCCTGCTCAAGCAGGAGACCCTATACCATTTCAGACAAGTGGCTGTTCAGTCTCTTCTTAAAAACCTCCAGTGATGAAGCACCCACAACTTCTGAAGGCAACTTCTGTTCCACTGGTTAGTTGTCCTCACTTTTAGGAAGTATCTCCTTAGTTCCAGGTTGTTTCTCTCCTTGATTAGGTTCCATCTACTATATTGTTTCTTGTTCTGCCCTCTGGTGATTTATATATTTATATAGTTATTATTTAGTTAGTTAGTTTGTCAACTATATGCGAGATAACAGGTATATGTATAAACATGGACACAGGAAATGGGTACGAATAAATGGGGACAATGGGACAGGGATGGCAGGCACTCTGGTGAGCTTATGCATACCCCCTACAGACTTCTTAGGAAAGGAGTGAGGTCCACAGTAGACAGTTTACGGTTAAAGGTTTGTGGGTTGGAGGATGTAACAACAGAGTCAGGTAGTACCTTCCAGGCATTGACCAGTCTGTTTCTGAAATCGTATTTTCTCCAATTGAGTTTGGAGTGGTTTACCTTGAGTTTGTATCTATTGTTTGCCTGTGAATTATTGCAGTTGAAGCTGAAGTAGTCATTGACAGGTAGGGCATTGTAGCAGATAATTTGTGTACTATGCTTAGGTCAGACCTTCATCAGCATAGTTCTAGGTTGTCCAAGCCCAAAATTTCAAGCTTGGTGGCATAAGGTATTCTGTTGTGAGCAGAGGAGTGGAGGACTCTTCCCGTGAAATACCTCTGGACTCGTTTGATTGTATTAATCTATGATATACAATGTGGATTCCAGGCAGACGAGCTGTATTCGAGGATTGGTCTGGCAAAGGTTTTGTATGTCCTAGTTAGCAGTACAATGTTACCGGAGAAGACGCTTCACAAAATTGGGTTAACAACTCTGAATGGCTTTTTGGCAATGCTGTTACAGTGAGATCTGGGGCTTTATGTTTGTTTTCATTTGTGATCTATTACTGTAAGGCATAAAAAGTTATTGCATAGTCATCAGCCACCCACTGTGAATCAAAGATTTTGAATATACTTCATTCTTGATTAAAGAGATATCTCTGTATAGGCTACAATACAGTGGTGGGTTTCAAAAATTGTTCGAATCTACTCTGTGGGTGTGACCTCCTTTGTGGGAGTGGCTTGCCGCCCATGTGGCCGGATGGGAGTGGCTTGCCACCATGTGACTGGATATGAAGATGCCGACGATACTTGTCAGAACCACCTTAAATTACCTCACACACAGCACTGGCATGCATAAGAATATGATGTAAACTTGTTTTTTAAAAGGTATCTTTGGTTTGCATTAAAACAACTTCAAAACACGCAATGTTCTGATTGCACCACAAATGCAGTAGTCATCCTTATCTTTCACAGAGGCACTGAGTTTTATAAATATGAGCGTGATAGTGTAGAATGATCATATCCAAGGACCAGTGGTGGGTTTCAAAAATTTTTGGAACCTCTTCTGTAGGTGTGGCCTGCTTTCCGGGTCCACTGGTGGAACCTCTTCTAACCAGTTCGGTAGATTTGACGAACCGGTTCTATCGAATACGTGCAAACTGGTAGGAACCCACCTCTGCTACAATATTCATTTAGTCTCTGGATTACTTAACATGGCGAAGGGTGGAGTCGTGACCATTTTGATGAAGAAATGACAGCCTATTTTTTCAAATTATATTTTATTGAATGATGGTCACCGGATTGAGAGAAAAGAGCTTGGTATATAAGAGTAGGACTTTTTTTCTTATTGCCAATGTTCAAGAGATGAGCCTAATTAGCACTGCTCATTAAGTAACAATTAATCAGTGGAACAACTTACCTCCCAAAGTTGTGAATGCTCCAACACTGGAAGTTTTCAAGAAGATGTTGGATATCCATTTGCCTGAAATGGATGTAGGGTTTCCTGCCGAAGAAGGGGGTTGTAATAGAAAACCTCCAAGGTCCCTTCCAACTCTGTTATTCTATTGTAATGATTAGAACTTCAGCATCAGAAGATTATCACCAGGCATGAAAAGAAACCTTATAATCTATCCCAGAGGTTTTCAACCTGTGGTCCACAGATCCCTGAGCACTGTGATGCCATCACAGGGAGGTCCGTGAAGACTTGAAGAAGTCTTATGATTTACATCTTAAGTCTTGGTGGTCCATAGCCTTGGTCCATGGCCACAAAATGTATTTAAAAGGACTTCGCAGTGAAGAAAAGATTCAGAACCACTGATCTATTCAATTGTCTCTGTCACTCACAGTAGAAGAACAGCTTCATCTTCTGCTATATTGGAAGGTTCCAGAAAGAAATGGATCTTTTTTAAAAAAAAAAAAACATTATTAGTTTTATTACAGAAAAAACACAAAAAGAAAAGAATCATCTTTCAGATTACATCTTGTAGAAAGCGTATCCATTGGTCACAAGTACATTTCGTGCATTCTTTCCACAATCACATATATTCCATTCAGTTTAAATTGTATGTGTTAAAAATTTATATATTTTACTATCACCATACCACCATTTTCATTTAGTTAAGATTTCAAAAACACAGCCACCTGCTGGCATTTTTTTCAATCTGCCATATCTTTATATCTTTATAACATATTCTAAAGAAAGTCAATTAGTAGGACATTTAACATTTCCTCTTTCTAACATATCTTTATTGTTATTATAGTTAACTAGGGGTTATTTACATTTTTCTCTCCTCTTCTCTCCACAGACGCAAAAAAGCAAAAATCTCTAAACAACAATCTATTAATATATGTTAACAAAATGACCATTTAAAATCTAAGACAATCTAAAGAGAAAAAGAAAAATGTTGGCATTTCTAGTTGATAATCACCAAAGTATACGTTAACATTCCCTTTTGTTTTTGTAGTTAGAAGACAGGGAAAAAAAAACAATTGTTTGCCAAGAAATGGACCTTTTGAGGTAAAATGGGGCGGGGGGTCATATAGTTAACACCATAGCAGGGGTGAAATCCTTGCCTGAACCGGCAGGGACGATTGGCATGAGTAACTCCGAACCAGTGGCGAAAATCTCTGGTGGTCCCGCCCACGCGCACCTGGTTGACCTGTCGCCAGTCACCTCTTCTGGCTGCTCAACCCGCCCACCCAATCCGAATGCTTCTTCCTCTGTTCACAGCAGAGCTGCTGCAGGCTGTCCCTTTAAGATAGTCCCGGGGGGGGGGGAACCATAAAGGGAGCAGCAAGGGTCTGTGGGCGTGGCTTGGTGGTGGTAGGGGCATGTGACTGAGTGGGGGTGGCCCTGAGTGACATTGAGTTTGCCACACCCACTCAGTCATAGGACCCCACCATCAAGCCACGCCCACAGAACCGGTAGTAAAAAAATGTGAACTTCAGCACTGCACCATAGGTTTCATCCATGTTTGGGAGAGCAGTTCATTGGAATTGGAGGGGCCTGACTGCATATCCTTGTTACAAAGCTTCTGCCTGCATCATTTTTTGCTATCATATCAATGGTGGGTTTCAAAAAATTTTGGAACCTACTCTGTGGGTGTGGCCTCCTTTGTGGGAGTGGCTTGCCAGCCATGTGACTGGGTGGGAGTGGCTTGCCGGCTATGTGACCAGGTGGGTGTGGCTTGCTGGCCATGTGACTGAGTGGGAGAGGCTTGTCGGCCATGTGACCGGGTGGGAGTGGTTTGCCAGTCATGTGACCGGGTGGGAGAGTCTTGGCAGTCATGTGACCGGATGGGAGTGGCCAAAACGATGTCACTGAATTCTTTGCCCCAATGGATGATCTACAAAAAGAAGATAAAAAAAGGAAATTTATTATTTTGTGCACTTCTACTTAAATAAGATTAAAATAAATACACAAAACAATAAAAGAGCTACTTACAGAAGGTAAGTAGCTTACTACTTACTACTTGTATTTCAAAGGGAATAAATACCCCACCACCAAGCCAAAGAACCGGTAGTAAAAAATGTGAATTTCACCACTGCACCATAGGTTTCATCCATATTTGGGAGAGCAGTTCATTGGAATTGGAGGGGCCTGGCTGCATATCCTTGTTACAAAGCTTCTGCCTGCATCCTTTTTTTGCTATCATACGTTCATAAGCAGTTAGATCTGATGGGTGCCTTCTTCCTCTTCTCGTCTTCACAGTTCCATTACCTTCCTCAAACTGATGTCCTCCCAACAACTTAGATAATTCCATTTTTCAAATCCTTCTTTCTTGAGAATCAGAGCTGTGTACACTAATAGGAATTCCCCCTCCCCCCCGCCTTTTTGGTTTATGTTTTCTCCTTTTTTGGTATATATTTCAAATCCTGTTTTCTAGATTGTACAGATTAGGAATATAAAGCTTTCCCCAATTCTAATATCTGCCCAACCTATCATTTCTGGAAAGAAGTTCTCTAAAATAATGGATATTTGGAACATTATTCTCAATGGTGAAATGTTTTTTTTCATTACAGTTTCTGTGGGAGTGACTTGATGGGCATGGAAGGAAGGACACTGCAAAATCTCCATTCCCTCCCCACTCCAGGGGAAGAACACGGCAAAAATCTCCATTCCCTTCCCACTCCAGGGGAAGAACACGGCAAAATCTCCATTCCCTTCCCACTTCAGGGGAAGGATACTGAAAAATCTCCATTCCCTCCCCACTCCAGTGGAAGGATAATGCAAAAGCTCCATTCCCTCCCCACTCCAGGGGAAGGACACTGCAAATCCCCATTCCCTCCCCACTCCAGAGGGAAGGATACTGCAAAATCTCCATTCTCTCCCCACTGCTGGGGAAAGGATACGGCAAAAGTTCCATTCCCACTCAACTCAAAGGGAAGGATACTGCAAAATCTCCATTCCCACCCCACTCCAGGGGATGGATACTGCAAAATCTCCATTCCCACCCCACTCTGGGGCCAGCCAGTGGTGGTATTTGCTGGTTCTCCAAACTGCTCAAAATTTCCGCTACCGGTTCTCGAGAACCTGCAGGGACCTGATGAATTTCACCCCTGATCATTCCCCCAGAGATTAGAATGCCCCCACTCTAATACTCTTCCAGAAGGTGCTGAAGACCTGGTTCTGCCAGTGGGCCTGGGGAGGGAGCCCATTAATGGCTCGTGTGATCTGCTGGGAGGTGGGGGTTGATTTTGTTATACTGTACTGTAGTAATTTATTGGATTCATCCTGTTAGTTTTTTTATTTTTTTCAAACGTGGTTTTACATTCTGTAAGCCACCTTGAGTTGCCATGGGCGAATAGGCAGCAATTTGAATACAATAAATAAATAAACAAACAATATTTATAAACTGTGTTCATATCATAGATACACCTTTTTATAAAGGGTTTGCTGAATATTCCTTGCTTTTAATATACATCAGGAAAGATGAATACATAATTTTGATGTAGCCTGGTGATGGCGAACCCATGGCACATGTGCTGCAGGTGGCACGCACAGCCATCTCTGCGGGCATGCCAGACATCACAACAGCCTAGATCCTTCACGCATTCGTGCATGCCTCTGCCATCCAGCTGGTCTTTGGGTCTTTGCAGCGCATGCATTGGGGGGGAGGAGGGCGCATACATGGGGAGGGGACTTGCACTGCATTTTGGGGTTGGCCTGGCACAGTGCCCCCATGCCCAGATTTGGCTTCGAGGTTGGGGCAGGAGGCCTTCCAGGCCCAAAACAGCGCAGGTGGGAGGCATGCCCCAGTTTGGACCTATAAATCCTCCTACACTATCCTGGAAGCCAAAAATGGGCAAGGAGCAGGCAGGGTACATGACCGGGGGGAGTGGAGGGGTCAGGTGTGCATGTGGGGGTGCATGTGCGGGGTGGGGTGCATGTGAGGCAGTGGTGGGTTGCAGGTGGTATGCCCCGATACGGGCGTACCGGAGCCTGCCCGGAGCACCGGATACCGGTACAGTACGGTGCTATGGAGACCCCCACCCGCTCGCCTAAGCTCCTTACTGGTCTTATAAGTCTTCAGCTTAAAGTCTTCCAATATGGTTGAAATGGGATCTGGAACCCATCACTGATGTGGGGTTCATGTGTGCATGCATGGGGTATGAGGTGCACCTGGGGGGGGTGCATGCGCATTGCATTATTGGTGCAGAGGTGCTTTCGGCACACAACAATGAAAAGCTTAGTCCACCACTGATCTTAGCCCATCAATTCAAAAGATACAACATTATTTAAGTAAAAATCTATGTGGAAGCTAAATTTGCTTTTTCCACATCCGTGATGAAGATTGAAGGTCAATGGTCATTTCAGACCGGGTTGAGAGATTAGGTTTATAATAGGAATTGATGCTGTATCATGATTGTCAGGGTCCCAAGTAACACCCCCAATGAAAGAAGACTCCAAGTCTTGAGTTTCCTCAAAGTTCCATTTTATTAGAGATGTCCTATTGGCACATCTGGGAAAACCCGAATCTGAACATTTCCAGGTTTTCCCCACCCAAACAAAAATCCAAGACCCTACCCAGCACCCAATGTCCACCACATAAGCACCATCCAATCAGGCACCATCCAAAACTGGAGATGCCTCCCAGTCACCTCACGGCAACTGCAGGGCAAGGTGGGTTTGATCACCGAGCCCCGCTACCCAGCTGGCCATTAGAGCAGAGAACTGGTTCTTATGTTTATTTGAATCCCACCACTAACTAAGACTCCAAGATCCCTCCCACAGTTACTGCTATTAAGCCTTGTTTCACCCAGCGTTCAAAGTGACGTTGAAGGCTTAATAATATACAGATGTCTCCATTTTAGGAATCTTGGAATTTGGTCCACAAAAAAAAGCAGGCCTCATTCATGCTGATTTCAAAATCATCTCTTCTGAGCAGAATCTCATGGGAACTGAGAAATATCTAGAGGCAGCATCTCAACTTTCCGAAGAACATTAGTGCAGAAGTTGAAAGTTTTACACACACTCTCTTTGCAGTGGGAGAGGAATTGGAATTAGACAAACTATAAAAGAGTTACACAGTTTGCCTTGTGGCTTGCTTCCAAGGGACCTCCAGGGAACCCCCTAACTTGGGATGGCACTTGAGGTTTGATTCAAATGATGTCAGCCTTGAATATATTCTGCATGGATACTCCTGAGGAAATTAAAAGTAAGTAGCCTTAGGGACTGAGTTTCTATAGAGAACAAGTAATAAACTTTCTATGATGCAAACTGCTGCATTTTCTTCAGGTGTTAAGGGAAATGTTTTTCAAGAGTTCTACCACCTTTGTCCAGCATACAATGTGGTATTTTATATGGTTCTTCAAAACACTGACTTGTTGAATGGATAGAGGAAATGGAGGTGAAAGGCACTTAGAGAAGGACAAGGTAATGAAAGAAGAACAAACCAAGATAATCTATAGAGATCCCTGGATTCCATCTTTTATAGAGTGGGAACATGAGAATTTTACTGCAATAGATACTATGTCATCCTAACATATACATATGACATCCACCTTCCGTATAGAAAGAAAAATCTGGAACATAGAACATAAAATACAGAATTGGAAGGTGTCAGGGTAATGATTTAAGAGCTGACCAACTGCCAAGAGGATGTAATGCTAGGAATGAGTCAGCAAGGTTTTTGGGCTGATATCACTTTAAGAGCCTGTAAAATAAGAGTCCAGTTGGGGCATATCTCTCTCTCTCTCTCTCTCTCTCTCTCTCTCTCTTCTCCACTCTGTCTCTCTCTCCACTCTGTCTCTCTCTCTCTGTGTCCTCCCTCTCTGTCTCTCTCTGTCTCTCTGTCTCTCTC